>NW_022145594.1:1864347-2134347 GCF_000002235.5 Strongylocentrotus purpuratus | reverse complement strand
ATAAGACATGAATTGTATATATGTACAACATAATATTGACTTTTACCTATTTGTTTCAAATGTACTCTGATAGTCGATTAGGAAAATCATATATTGATTTGTTTTTATTTCTTCGATTCTGATCAATTTCAATTGTTTTCTAAGCTCTGAAGATATACTTCAATTCAGATTTTCTAAGATCATACCCATTTTGGTTGCGTAATAGTCTCATTTTATATATTGACCAAAGTGCAATGGAATCTGTGATCTGTTGAGTTTTCCTCACCTACTTTGATAAGATGGTCTGCTGTAATTGTTTTTTCTGTATCAAACACTTTTTCTATTGACCAGCATAAATATGATTTGAAGGAATCATTACATTTACATAAAATAAAAGCAAGAAAAATGCCTTCACTTGCTTTACCTGTTTTACACGTATCATCAAGTGCAAGATTCCACTTCAAAAGATTCTTTCTCACTGGTAGAATGTTATACGAAATTTTAAAGAGAAATTCTTTCAGCTTATTATTATTAACGTTAATCAAAATATCGTTCAAAACAATTTGGCCAATTGTTATCTTTATCTAAAAGCTTTTTTCCAAAAATACGACATTTAAGCGTAACATGTCAAAATAATTATTGTTTACCAGTTAACTCATACATTTTTTTATATTCTACCTCTATTAAGAATTCTTGGAATTTGTTATTTTTTTTTTCAATGGAGAGTTATTTCCTTTGGTAAGCAACTGTTTTGGAATCGCTTTTTAAATGTTGCAAGGTCAAACACTACATTGCTTTTCCCTGCTTGAATTCATACCCAATTTGAGCACTTATTCTAAAGGTACCGTTTCTAAAAATGTCGTTAACATTCGCAATACCACTTTATAACCATTTCTTAAAGAACAACAATTTCTTTCTAAAAATAATGTTTCAATTAAATCATATATATTTCCGATGAGGCCTTTTTAACTATATCCCCCTTTACTGTATACCATGCTAGGAAGATATCACGATAAAACATTGGCCATTTTGATACACAATAATGTAATATTCTTTCATCAAAATCACATTTTGATACTAAAGAGAGCCCACCTATCTGGTCAAAACAGAAATTAGCCATTCTTGTCCACAGTGTGCCTGAATCATCAGTAAGTTGCCCCAGCCAACGCAATATGAAACTCAAAAGCTTATTTTCAACGTCCATCATACTTACACCCCCATTCTTACAATTTTTAAATATTAATTGTCTTTAACTTTTAATTTTGCCCCTGCCAAATAAAACTAAACAGTAAGTTATTCAATTTTTTGACATATATTTTAGGAACAGTTTCAAACATTGATATATGTATCACGAAGCTAATTGTTGGTGTACTTAAGTTCACCACAACTACTCCTTCAAATATTGTCAGTTTCTTATTTTCCAATTATCTAGTTTCTTTTCTTTTCCCCACTTCACTATCCCACAAGATTTGTAAGGCTTTTTCTTTATCTTTTGAAATCGGCATGCTAAGGCACTTTACAGGCTTGTCACACCGTGACAATGTGTGATCCAATCGATTCCATTTTTCATTTTTATTACCAATGTCAATGTTGTTTTATCCTTATTCAATTTAGGACCTGCGACTTCAATAAATTTTCTCAGCTCCTTTGATAGTACATTTAAATATTCCTCATCATTTACAAAGAAAACAGTGTCATCTGCATATTGTAATAATTTCAAATGAAAAGACTTGTATTGTTTCCTACGTTTTAATATCATTCTTATACCAGGATGATTACTTTTCCTTATTGCTAGTATTTCAGCGGCCAGAATGGAGAGAAGTGCCGAGAGAGAGGGCAGCTTTGTCTGAACCCTCTCCGAGTTTTGAACTGCTCTGTTAGGAAACCGTTAACAATAACAGACAAAATTAAAAGCATGATTATACAATACTGAAACCCGCTTGATAAACTGGGGCCAAAATTAAACACACTTAATGACTGCTTTACAAAATCAGATCGAACGCTTTCTTAAAATCTGTCATGTTAATGGCATCTTGCTTATTTTCAACTTCATGTAAGCTATCACATCTTTTAGTAGTCTTAGATAAGAACCGTTTAGGCTATTCTTGATATACCGAACTTGGTTTCCATTTACCAGTTTCGGGACAACTTTCATCAAACTGCTAACTAGAACTGCAGCAGCTATTTTTATTATCGCAACTTAGTAGTGTCACTGGGCGCCAGTTCATCAAACTTTCAAAATCACCTTTCTTAACTCATAGCCTGCCATAAGGCTGCATGCATGCTATTGTTACTCTGCTTCTTGCATGCTAGCACGCATTCGTAATAGCAGTTATTGTTCATGCCCATTGGACTGTGCCTAGTGTTTTGCACGCGCTATTGGTAGTACCATCGTGTTAATCCGATTATCTCGTTATAAATCTGGCACTGGGGGATTAGCCCTGTGACAGGATAAGAGTTAATATCAAAGTTATTACCCCATTTTGGTGTTTCAGACATATGACTATTATCAAAAGATTCATTTAGCGCATTGACTAGTATCTGCTCAATATCTTCGAAAAATACCCTGTAGAATTATATTGGAAGGCCGTCTACACCAGGTGACTTAGTTTGTTTCATATTACTACTACTACTAATAATAGCTAGTTCTTATATAGCGCTTTTCAGGACCGAAGGCCCTCTCAAATTGCTTTACATATATTATTACCCCGGTCATCGGATTCAGGCTTACCCGCACTTAATGAATGAACATTATCCACTCCCTGGGGAGCATTTCAGCCAGATGTCATTTTTACAAGCGCACACTTGCTAATCTAAGCACATTAGCTTTCGCATCCTACCGGGTACCCATTTAACACTTGGGCGGAGAGTAACACATGTAGATCAATGTCTAACATTCCTTTATCTTATCTAGTGTTAGCATCAATCAATTGTAACGAATGAGAAGCAGAAACGTAAAAGACTCATTATCTGTGTTTCTGTAGAAATGCTGATCTTGAGTTCTGGTAATTAAATTGCTTGTTGACAAAAACGGGCTTAAAGACGTCAAACAGATTCATCCAGATGGTTTTATTTGTTTGTGAATCAGTGTTAAAAGGAACTATATCTCTTTTGCAGCCAACATCAAATTATGTAGAACTAGAATCATGAATATGTCATTTATATCCTATCTGTGTCCTAGCATTCAAATTATGCAAGGGAACCTCTTTTTACCTTCTAGACTTCAATGTCAGACACTATTGGGTGACTGACTTCATTTTTCTTTGATAATAGCATACATACAATGAGCTGTAAAGGGTACATAAGTGTTACTTTGTTTACATCAATAACCCACTTCTTGTAATGGCCAAAATTAAACTGATTGAATATTTGCACCGCACAAAACGTACATCATTCGGTACAAGAGTCTGAAAATCAGACTACTTACTAAAAAGATTGCAATCCATAAATTTGATTCGACATCTAACGGTCGTTATATCCCCACACAAATCAAGCCCGTTCGTTTCGTTTTCGTTTTTCAAATGCAGGTGGAATTTAACCTTTTCATGTTTTTTTGGCCTGCAAATGGGACATAGTTCCTTTAACCTGTTGACTGCTGAAGTGTTTTATTCCCATAAACTTAATACAGAAACAACAGTTCCAGTACGCAATGGGTAATTAAAATGCGAATCTCCACAATTGTCTGTGCTCCACAGTGTAGGCGCAAATACATGTACAATGTCAATACAGAACACCAAAACATGTTGACTTGCTTTGATATCATTATGTTCATAAATTCAGTATGTGGATTTGCACTGGATCTAATTATCATCAGGATGTTTTCAAGGATTGAAATGTGTGCATCTTTGTTCAAAATCAGGCAGCATGTCACCGATTTTGGTCAAGCGCGTCGGGTGAGCGTGGGATATCAGTTCATATCACAGATGATAATTGTTTGTCAAACCGAATAGAATAACCTCAATTCATGTATCGCGGTTCAAAGAAACACAATACTTATTTGTCAGAGAATTGTAAGGCCATTTATCATACCCTGGACTCGACTACGCTTGTGGTTGTGATGACTGATGGTGAGGCAATTATAGGCGGATCGGGATTGTGTGAGGGGGAGGGGAGGTTTTTTATATTATTGTTCCGCGGTCACTATCTTCGCGCCAACTTATCTCTGAACGTCAACCCTTGACCAGCTAGTCCTTGCTCTAAACCTAGCCATAACCTAACCTGAACCCAAATGAAATCCTACCACTAAGGAGGAGCGATGGCTCAGCTTTAGAGAGTGTTGGTCTCGTATCAGGGAGGACCCGGGTTCGAAACCAATTAGATGCGCTAATGCCCTATTTTAAGGCATTACTCGTCATTACCAAGTCCCTCAAAGAGGACTTAAAGCCGTCGGTCCCCTGGCTGCTTTCATACAGGCATACAATGCTTTCCTAGCAGTCAGGTAAAAACAAACCAACCCTAATATAACCCTATATTTCACAGAAAAGGGAAACAAACGTGGAACCTAATGTCGGGTTTATCTAAAGTCAACTATTCCTGAGACATTGCACGGTGAACTCATACAATGATGACGTTATTATGAGTTCAGTATTGCGAGCAAAGAATGCAGGGATAACATTTGTATTGCCTTGCAAATTGCATTTTGTTTTTGTCTAAGAAATCAAACCGAATGCAATCGAATGAAATGTAAGCTTCATACAGCATACCTTGTATAACTTCTAGAACGAGAGCAAAGGAAAATCCTTACGGCTCAATCTGTTCCCCTTCATACCACACCTTTTTGTATAATTGTGTTTTCTTTTCCTTCACAGCCCCCGCCGGGCGAGAGCCCATACGACAACGCTGGTGATGCGGCGGCTGTTGGTCGTAATACCGAGGAACATGCCTACGACAACGCCACGTACGAGATGGACACGGGCGAACAGACCACTGTCGACATGCAAACACCGGAAGAACCCGTCAATGACATCCCCAACGATCCCGAGCCTGACGTCGTCGCCGATCCCGGTAATGACTTAGACATTGATGCCGAGGGCGAGGTCGTTGTCGATGAGGAGATGGAACCTTCAGCCGTGATTGAAGTCAATGCAGTTGATGGTGACGCGGATGTGGATCCTAAAGACGAAATTGAGATGGTGAGGCTAAATGATGGTGAAGAGCTACCTGAATACACAGAACCGGAAGATGAAGAGGCCGGTCCACTCCCGAGCAAATCAAGGGGAGATTCAAGGATGTAAGTTCTGTTCTCTTTGAAATTCAATGTTGCTAGTTTATATTATTAGATCGAAACAAAAACAATATAACATGCATTGACTTGATTGCTCTGTGAAACACAAAACCAGGTATAATTATCCCTTGAAAATGAATTGTAGCACAGGGATATATAATATAATACATATACATATATAGTTAAATTAAGTTGTGTTTTTTTAATTAATTAGTTTATTGTTTGTTATGTGCTCATGATTATCGTGTCGTTTTGTGCTTTGCTTGTATTCTGCATGTGCTGTTTAAGTATTACGATTGTAAGGGAATTGAATTCGATATTCCCAGGTACAAATTTATTGTATAATGATATGTCTGCATTTTAAGAAATTAATGAATTTGATTGAATAATCATTATCCATGCGAGGAGAAAAGGTAAAATTATGAAAATCCAAAGCACTGAAATGATTTTATGACAACAGATAAAACCATCGAACATTGTCTCAATAGTATGAACATAACTTGACCTACTTTGTAGGCCTAATAATGATGTAATTTAATCAGTAATAATCAGTAATCATGCTGCATGATGTCTCATCGTTAACAATCAGATAGATATTGAATCTACCAATTTCATAGTATTATTTCATTAATTATTCACGCTTCATCGAGCGAACTTGTTTTAAAAATCGCATTTTGAAACCAAATTGTGCTATATTTTGGTAACACAAAGAAATCGTTGATATCACATGCCAACATGGCACTAGGAAATTGGGAGCTTTAAAAGATATTAATGCAAGGTTTCTATTGTGTGATGGTGTGCAGGCGCGTGGCCAGGGGGGCGGTGGGGGCGGTCGCCCCCCCCCACAAAAAAACGGCCAAAACAAAAGAGAGAGAAAGAGAAGAAAAAAAGTAAGAGGACGTAGGAAGAAAAAGAGAAAAGGAGTCGAGAACGGTACAACGAATCGTCTTCTTTCTCTAATAATTTAATGAAACGTCAAAGCTTCCGCGCTTTGCGCGGATAGGGGGAAATTAAGTTCAAATTAAGGATTAAGAGTCGAGAATGGAACAACGAATCGTCTTCTTTCTTTAATAATTTAATAAAACGTCAAAGCTTCCGCGCTTCGAAAGAGGGGGACTGAATACAGATAAGGGTCGTGAAAGGTACAACGAATCGTCTTCTTTGTATAATAAAACGTCAAAGCTTTCGCGCTTCGCGCAAGAGGAGGGGGGAGGACTGAATTCAGACAAGGATTAAGAGTCGAGAACGGTGCTTAGAGTTGTCTTCTTTCTCTAATAATTTAATGAAACTTCAAAGTTTCCGCGCTTAGCACGGAGGGAGACTGAATACAGATAAGGATTAAGGATCGAGAAAGGTACAACGAATCGTCTTCTTTGTCTTATGATACGTCGAAGCTTCCGTGCTATGCGCAGGAGGTGCGGACTGAATTAAGACAAGGATTATGAGTCGAGAAAGGTACAACGAATCGTCTTCTTTCAAAGCTTCCGCGCTTTGCGCAGGAACTCCCCCCTCCCTGCACCCACCCTCCTAGGGAGCGCGCTACGCGCGCTTTTTTAGTGATTCGCACGCTTCGCGTGCGAAGCTACCGCCCCCCCCCCCCTAAAATGAAATCCTGGCTACGCGCTTGATGGTGTGTAATTCAATAAGCGGTTAAAAAAGGGTTGAATTCCAATTTCTGACATGGATGTATAAGTGTATAACCTTAAAATATTTCTAAAATCCATCAATATACCTCGATCATTGAAAAAATGCCACTTTTATTGATTAAAAGTGCTTCCGATCTTAAAAGGGACGTTGCATATTCTGATGGGATATTTTCCATCTTATGTGCCCAATAGGACCCTACCTTTCCGCGTTGTACAAATAATACGAGTTGCACCTTACATTTCTGTGAAAATATCACCTGACTGTCTCTTCTGTTTTTTTTTTTTTTTTTTTTTATAAATTTGCGATTTTGAAACATGCACAAATTATTGTTCTTAATGATCGCATATCCATTTAAGTACAAAATATGCTCGTTTTACCCTCACCATACACAACATAATATACGATACGTGAAAAGTATCTGCTCGTTTGGTTTGAAAGTTTTTTTTTCAAGTCATCTTCGGTCATGTTCACGCCGTGATGCTAAACCATATTTACTATGTTCACTATTTCACCAAAGTCTGGCACAAGTGGACTTTAATATGCCATTTTCAAATCAATGTTGCTCAGTGGAGCGCGTATGAATTACTTCTACTTCTACTTTATGAAAAACAAAAATTCATGTTCATATAGCTCATAGTCTGTTTTCCGGATATTTTTCTTTCTGGGACGCACTGTATTTATCATTAGGGCGCTATAGCTATCAGGACAAGCCCTGGGCTCGTTAGTGTATCCCACCTACTGAATCCATGTATATTTCTACATTCCATTTGATAACTAAATTATGAAGAGCTTAATTTCAAAGGGCGCTACCCACACTTTTTACCGATTTGTTTAATAACAATCTTACATATTGAAATCATATGTACTTTGCAAAAATGTCATTGCAAAAAAAAAATGCAATATGGTATTGATGAATTTGTTCGTTTCACCCCCATTTCCTAAAGGGAAAGTCCACCCCCAAAATAAGTTTGTTTCGATAGAGGCAGAATAATAAGAAAATCAGGTGAGTGAAAGTTTGAGCAAATTCTGAATGAAAATAAGAAAGTTATGAATTATTGAAGTTGTGATCAATCAAATACAAATTGGCAACTCTGTGACTTATTATACGAGCTCTCCTTCATTTGCTTTGTGCATAATATTCCATAAAATCATGTTTTCTTCGTTATTGATGACGGAATATACATTTGTTCCTTGCAGGGGGAGTATAGAAACATATTTGCAATTATTATATTTAGGGTGCATGTATGGTTGAAATTTTTCTTGAGGGAAAATGAAAATTTTAGATTTTTTTAGTACTGAGCAAATGGAAGTTGAGCTCGCATGATACGTCATAGAGTTGCCAATTTGTGTTTGATTGATCACAACTTCAAAAATCCTAACTTCCTTATTTTTAATCGAATTTGCTCAAACTTTCACTGACTTGTTTCTCTCATTTTTCTACTCCTATTAAAACTAACTTAATTTCAGGGTGGACTTCCCCTTTAATTCAAGCTAACGTTATGATATGGTGTCATTACCAGTTTAGACGATCAGTGCAAATTTTAATAACTGTATCTCATTTAAACATTTGTTACGAATATTCACTCGAAAACATAGAACGTGGATGAGTCCCTTTTGGAATGAAACTCTTCATAACTATGAGGGAAATGAATGTGTTTTAAATCTGAACATTTGACGATAATTTTGCTAGATACGAGAGCATCAAGAGAACACCTGCAGGACCATCTGCGGGACCAGACAGTGAAGAAGAGAAGCTCAGGCAACAAAAATCGCTCAAAATCTGCATCTTTCTCTTTATCATCGTTCTGATAGGAGTGATTATCGGTCTTGTTGCATTCTACATCGGTAAGCAAAACAACTCTCAGATATATATATATATATATATACACACATATACATATATATATGTATATATATACATATATATATATATATATATATATATATATAAAAATTGGGGGGTGGGTGGGGTGGTGGGGGTAGGGAGGGTGGGGCGGTTACAACCGGTCCATGCCCCACTGAGATGCATGTGCATACCATCATTAAACAACATGCGATGATGATAATGTTGGTTATAATGATATTACTACTGATTATATATTGATAATAGTCATAATAGAAATAACAAAGATGATAATGATAATAGCTATGACAATGATAATTATAATAATAAAAACGATGCGGATGATTATGATGATGACGTGAGTAAGAAATAGAAGAATCTGAAAAAACGATTATGATATTGATAATAATTTATTAGAAGAAGAAAAAGAAGAATGAATAATGATGTAAACGCAGAATTTATTATCATGTTAATATACATTGTTGCCCAATGTTCATGAAACTACTCCCTTTCCCCTCTTTTGTCTTTCTTTTTGAGATGGTGTTCTTAAGTTTATTTCAATAGTTGTTCTAGTTTGTCAGGGGCATATCAGCAATTTGTTTATAATATCGTGTCTCCTCTTACCTAAACGTCATGGCAACGCCGCTAAGTAAAACAATTAAATACCTTCGAAAGGCCTATGTAGCTTTTGAAGAATATACCGCTTTCATCTAAATGGTAGATAATGTCATAAAAGTATATATTTCATGATATATGAAGCATGCCTTTCCATATATGCTGTCGCGGGGTGTCGCGGAAAAATATAGTTTGGTGATTCCATTTTTAGAAACATGAATAATTAACCCCCCAAAAAGAATTCAGAACTATTTAAATCAATCTGAAATTCAGTAATTTGATGTGCAAGAGTTTACTGTAAAAAAAGGTTTAAATGCGTTCAAAATTATCACCGTTGTACTCAACCTGGCATTAATAAACATTTCGAAATTAAATTCGCTGCCCCCTCCCTCTTCGCTCAATACTTAATGCCTAGATATGGGTTGTATTAGACAAAGTCTCTTTTTTAATCACCTCTTGTGGTCAATATTTACAGTTTACTCAGTGGGATTGGCGGCCGCTACACTTCCAAGCACAACGACTCCAGGTATCATAAACATGTGTTTCTATCGTTGACAAAGGGAAAAACTGAGTATGATCATATTTATAATAATATATACTTTGGAGCTGAGGTAAAACAACAAATCTTTTACAAGAAAATAATCATGATTACTGTGACTCCCCCACCGTCGATATGCCCCAGGAGGAAGCGGAAGAAAAAGGGGTAAAGAAGAGGGAAAGTAAAAGAGAGGAAAGATAAAAAGAAGGTGTAGAAGAAAAAAGAACAGCAAACAGAAGAGGAGGAAGGAAAAGAAGAAGAAGAAGAAGAAGAAGAAAAAGGGAGATGATTTAAAGTAGAAAGTGTGTTCTTCTTGACGCGGAATTTACATTACTAATCATTGTTTTGACTGTGAAACTTCACGTGTTCATATTCCGTAGCAGGTACAGAAGTAACTGAACGCCCTCTTCCGATCCAGATTGGTAAGTTTGAACTTTGACAAATTTCCTTTCATTAAATTTTATTTTTATTTCCACAACGAATAAATTCATCTTTAAATTTCCTTTCTTGCATTTTATCAATTTTGCAGGATTCAAATTTATCGGTGAAGCAACAAAAATACAGAATAACGAGTACAAAAAAAAAACATATCATGAAATAATTATTTTGGCTCGTTTCCAACTAAATCATGAACATGATAAAAAATTGATAAAATGACTTTATTTGATTTTTTTTTTAAAAAGGTGAAATTATTCATAGTAATGGTAGATTGAACCAATCTCTATTAAATGTCACGGACGCTAATCTCTCCTAAAATGTCTCGAAACGTAGAAGGGGCTTGTTGGTGTACTTTCAGATTGCTTCAAGAGGTACAACAAAAAACAAAGTGGGGACACTTTCAGGACCCTGTTTATTTGTTCATTCTAAAAGGTAGTGGTAATTCACTCAGCGTTCAGCGATTTCACTGGCATAAGAAAAATGAAAACATAGAGGGAACTATTTCATATTTGTTTCCCTTTTTTTTCAACCCATATAATTTGGAATCGGGTCACCGTAGCATAGGCATCTGTTGATTGATTGGTTGAACGTTTTAATATCATTTTATCGCAGACATTGGTTGAATTAAGGAAGATTTACAATAGAAGCATGCGTATAATAAAAAATAACATACTTAAAATATTCAAAAAGAAACTGGAAAGGAAGGTTAACGTAATTGCCTCTTCCTCACTATTTATTCATCAAAACTAAAATCAGACAAATGTGAGTTTACAAGGTTTTGTTGGCTTAAGTATATTAGTTTCTTTTGTGGATTTTTCCAATAGATAACGTCGCAGTGGAGTTGAACTTGACGTTTAATGACAAGAATTTCACCGACGCTTTATACGATTCCAACTCTACTGAATACAAGGAGCTAGAGGCTGAAATCTTGATGCTGGTAAGTCAAGCGAAAAACCATAGTTTGTTTTTACTAATGAGCGACCGCAATCAACAGGCTGTTTATTCTGACACTTTTTAATGAAGGTATACGTTTCATGCACATTGGAGTAAATTGGTTTCTTGTTGTCAAGGCCCTTTACGGTAAATAAACACTCCCTAAATAAAATTGATGTTTATGTCGCTTGGATCGGGTAACTCCTGTCTCGGGACTTATGGCACAAATGGAGACTAACGGATGATTTAGTCTGGTTGCAGGTAATTTGTAGGCCTACGTTAATCTGCAAATGTAACATTAAAAGCTCAGCCTTATTAGTACAGTTGAGAAAAGTGATTTGAAACATTTCAAAATGTTTCAAAATGTGAAAGTTGCAATTTTCAAAAGTGATTTATTTCCACATCTAGGTCCTTTTCTTCTGGATGTTTATTTTGTCTTAATACATAATAAAATTTAATCAACTAGTAAGAACCAAACGGTAAAAACATACATTATAGGTGTACATACAATCGATAAATTGAGAAGTGATACAAAAGAAAGTTTTGTTTAAAGATTTGTAATACACACTACTATTGCAATCACAATCTTGACTAGAATAGTCAAGGAAATATGACATCGCAATAGGGTCCAATCATTTCGCAAAGCTTGTAGCAAGGTCTATTCCATGTAGCACTTTTAACATGTTGCATTTAACAATAGGTTTTTATCTTTTAGAAATAAATCAGCATGCTATAAATCTATCTCTTTAGACAAAAGAACACGAATAAGAAAATAAGGGGGAGGGGGGGGGGGGGGTCATTTATAGATGTAGCCCCCCCCCCCCCTCCTCCCCCTTCAAAATGATTCCATGACATTTGCTCCGGCGACAATTGCTCCGCTGTAAATTTCATACACTAATCGAATGGCTAACTTCAACCCTGGATTCAACACTATACCCTACCCTAAACCTAACCCTAAACCTAACATAAAACCCTATTGAAACCCTAACCCTAACCCTACATCTTTGACGAAATAAAGCCCGGAGCAATTGTCGCAGGAGCAAATGTCGTGTCACCTTCAAAATCGTTGGTAGACTTTAGAAAACTTTTGATCAATCAGAACAGGTGTCACATATTAAGGACCGGTTTAGTTTTCTTACCACCGCTCCGATTGGCTAAAGCCTAAATGGAGCATAGATCGATCAATGCATGCATGCACGGTACGGATCGAGAATAGAAAAAGAAGCCTGCACTCAGAGCGGAGTCGGAGAGTTGTAAAACTTATGTGTTTAATTGTTTAACGCTGGTTCGAATTTATATATGGCACTGTATCTACGAATGATGTCTTCAAATAGATTTATGTAAGTAGATGTAGACCGGGCCGGTGCTGCTAATAGTACCCTCTAAGCTAAGTAACAGTATCTTGGGGGAAAAGAATCGGGTATAATTGGCAGTGTCCCACGTATTGAAATGCATGTTTGTCATAATTTGTTCAGATCCCCAAGATTTGTATTGGAAAAGGAGAATGTTTTTGTTGTTGGTATTGTTATTCCTGATGCTAAGAACCTCATCCAACTTGAGCAAGAAGAATTTAGTCTAGGTTCGTACAAGGATAGATTGTGAGTGGCATGTAACATGCATTTTTTGCCTTAATTGGTCCATGTCCATGACCCGGGGGGGGGGGGGGTACTCAGATTATAGTCGGACGGGGGTGTGCGGCTGAGACCTCCGAACCCATACCCACATCCAAGGGTCCTTTTGCTGAAATAGGTACCCATGTCTAAGGATTTTTTGTCAAAAATGGACCCATGTCTAAGGATTTCGAACTTCAAATATTACATTTTTTAAGCTGTAATAATACACTCCAGCAAAGCATATGGAGAGTCAACGCTAATGCATATTGACCTCTAGCACTGCACTACGCGTTAATAGGCAGCATTTTAAATACATGAATAGTCAATACACTCATAACACAGAGATGCACACAATTATGCCGATGCGGCTGATCGGCAAGTTCGACAGTGGACTCACAATTTGATTTTTTAAATTATTCTTTCTAACATCGGAAAGTTAAAAAATGTATATTACTGCTATTTAGATCTTATTGATTGTCACTAAAGTATCGATTTTTAGTGAAATTGGTTGAGTTTTACACAGTGGTGTTTGAAATGTTGAGAATCAATACTAATAGCACAGCTTTTAATACACAGCCAGGATAGTAATGCACCTATGTGTGTAATAATACAATGGCCAATAATTTTGCAGTTTCTCGATAAAGTTCTTTATTAGTAAACTGTACCATACTACATGTAGTTTACAAGTAGTTTACACACATAAAGATGAAAACACCATGCAACATAATAATACTGTGCTAGCACCTCTAGCATCTGTTTTAATTGAAGGACTTTTCCTGTTAACGTACCCGTACACGAGCTCTCAAGCATTGGCTATATAGCTCCCTGCTTGAGCCCCGCTGCTGCCCGGCTGCTGGGCAGAGGGTACGCAGGGTATAGCTGCCGATCTTTCAGCGTGCGAAGCGCTACAAGTTTCCGGGGTACGACCCCTATACGGGCGGATACCATACCTAGCGTGCATTATGCCATATGAGTACCCGGTATAGAGCCCATGGGGTCCTGATATATGTGGTACCCCGGGATCTAGTTGAGTTTACGAGCTACGTACGTACATCCACTGACTTAGAGGTCAGTGCGTACACCTCGTACACTGGAAATGCAATCACCGAAGGGTCCATTTATTTAGAGATGGGAGAGATTTAGGCATTTTCAATGTAGGAGCAAATCCCAAAATCCAGGAGAAAATGAGGGAGAAAAGAGGGGAAAGGAATAAATGAAAAAAGGGACCCATGTCTAAGGATTTTTTTAATGAAAAGGGGACTCATGTCTAAGGATCTTTCCTGAAAAAGTCACTCTTCCAAGCGGCACATCCCCGTATACCCAATATGCGTGAGTACCCCCCCCCCCCCCCCCCCCCCCCCCCCCGGGGTCCAAGAGCTCCCCCACTCAGCGTCGCGGTCAGAGGCACTCCAGCAAAGCATAGAGAGTCAATGCCAATGCGTATTAGTCAGAGGGACCGCATTCATATTCCAAAAAATCTCTGGTAAAGGGGTACTTTTCATGCAACAAAGTCTGGCCCATAGTGACTTTACACACCTGAGATAGGGGGTTGCTTTCAAAGGGAGGGAACATGCGTACGCGTACCCTAAAAAACACTAAGTGGGGAGCTGGGGGGGGGGGGGGGCTGGGTGGCGGGTTGCCTAGTCCTTGCTTTTACCAGTGTCCATTGCATGACCCGGCCGATATATTACCGGGTCAACATACCAAAACAAAGCAAATGGCCAATCAGATCATTTGTTTGATATTGGGTTTATGAAGAGTATAGATGACTAGATGTGCCTTTTATCAGTTTAAAAGAAAACAATTGTTCTTGTTCCTTAATGCAGCTGGCTGGAGTACTGCAGTCTGGGGACTTCTCCAACTCAACTACGGTAGTCCTGGAGTTCAGGTGAATTATTCAAACAACAGCACAAACAAACGTTTCATTGTCTTTATTTAGAATGTTATCTGATCAAGAAATTATTTTTTTACCTTTTTCCATTTCACTTGATCAACATCTTTTGAAATTGGAATATGTGATGACTTTTCCTTCCAGGAGGTTCTTATCAAAACGTCTTTACAATTGTTCACTCTTGATTATAATCACAGGAACCCACAAATATTTGTCTTTATTGATACAAGTTGAATCCTGGTCATGTGACAACACTGTCCAAAGGCAATTGGAAAATGTTGGTTATGTAGGACATAAGAAATGGTGTTTATTGTTAGTTTTGGAATTGATCATCAACAATTTAGCTGAAAGTCTCATGCAATGCACACCAAGAATGTGTATATATGGGACTTAATTACATACATGTAGCATGGTAGTTTAGTCCAAACTTATCAGCTTTTTCTCCACGCATATTAAAAATAAAAGTGCATTTGAAGAGCTTTTTTTTGGAAGGGCCTTGTATGGTACTTTTCCAAACTGATATAACAAAAGGATGACAGAGCTAGCTCAAAACCCTGAACCAGAATCTAACCTACAAGTGTTTAATCTAAGATTTGTTTAATGTAATGTTTATGTTTTAGTCCCGGGAGTGTGGTGGTTACAATCTTGATAACCATAGACTCTGTACCAGTAAGACTCAATGTTATACTGGCTGAGGATGGATCAATTGCTCTTGGTGACGCGATTGCCGAGGAACTAGTCACACTGACCTCAGAGGGTCTCTCCAATAACAATGTGGATGTCGTGCTTTCCAATGGTAAGTGCTTCACAGATCACTTGGGGGGGGGGGTGTTTCACAAAGCCCTTTTTCAATGACAAGTGACAAAATCAGTGACATATCTGCTGATAACCAATCAGAAGCAAGGATTTCAGTAGCTGATAACAAAGGCTGCCATTTGTCACTGATGACAAGTTTTGTAAAACGGGGCCCTGTTGTCATCTGATTCAGGCTTGCCCGCACACAATATATACACATTCTCCACTCCCTAAGGTGCATTCCAGCCATTCCAGACTTTCACAGTGTTGTGCAACCTACAATGATTTTTGCATCCTACCAGGTACCCATTTACTTCACCTGGGTGGAGAGTGGCAAATTCATCATCCTGGTCGGCCCTGTCTAATACTCTTTTAGTATAAAGCACAATTACCTTCTATTAGTAAAAAAACATTCAATTTATATTTTGTTTATGGTGTATGGTGCAAAAAATGTATCCCCAGTTCATTTGTATACCGTAATTGTAGTGCCTACAGTGTACTTTATGTTGAAGGAATAGATTCTGAGACAGCTGACTACGTAGAAATTTTGCAAGAAAGTTGGAAGAATCGGTATTGCTAATTCAAATTTTAAGGAATTGATTCTTTAGAAGTAATTAAAAACTAATTTTTCCTCAATGAGCTAAATGTAAATGTTTTTTTTACCCCTCTCTCTGTGTTTATCCTACAGTGGCGGTTCAAGAAGTAACAACAACAACAACAACAGGTGAGCGTACCACCCCCTTCCCTGAAAAAAAACACCCTTTGTTGTAAATTTGTCCCTCTCTCATGCACTTAGGGTCACTGCATTCATTGAATAGAACAATATATTCCATCTTTCATAAATTAGCAAATTCCACAGACTAATGTAACAAATTCTTTAAAACTCTAACCGCGATAAGCATACTAAATTATAATTCTTCTTATTATTAGAATTGTTATAACTTATTGTTATTCCCATCCCTCTGTACTCTCTCTCCTTCTCTCTCTCTCTCTCTCTCTCTCTCTTTGTCTCTGCTCCAAGGTTGGCGACAAAAACACTTCTCCGTCAATGTTTAAAGTTATTGAATAAAATGTATGTGATCGGTTAATGAGGAATATTTTTACAGGAACTTTTTTTTCTGTCATCTCTTGCTATTAGCTGATGCTTTCTTTTGTAATTATAATTGTTTCTTTTTGTACTTCATAGTCCTTTTGCAGTGTGTGCCTTAAAAAAAACGAAAGAAAATCTGCATTTTTGTACTTTTGCATGACACTTGTCGAGTATAAATCATAGGAAAATTGACATGTTTCTTTGCATTGCCGTTTCAGTTAGCACAGCAGCATCAACAGCAGGTACAACACCTGCACTACCAAGTACCACAGATGCCACAGATACCACACCAGCGCAAGGTAAGTTCTATTACTTGTTTTATAAAATGGATTGACAATCTTACTTGGCAAGGCGATATCACTGTAAACCTGCTACCTTCATAAGAAATAACGTGTGCACACAGATGATCGTGGCAGCAGTGGCCTCGTGAACAGACTATGCAGTGCATGGTGCGACTTCTCATAAACATGCACTGAATTACACGCAGCATGCATTATGCCTTTTGGTTGCACCTTTTTTGCATGGCTGTTATCACCAAAATGCACTCCCGTGCTTATGGTTAACCCTTACTGTACTGGGCTATTTTGAGCACCCTCTGACTGCGGGGGGGGGGGGGGGGGGCCTCGGAGGCCCCCCCCCCCTATGATCTCGGCCGTCGAATGTCCGATGAACACGAAAATTTGCATATTTGTAGATATTTACGTAAGGAACAAGATGGTATAATTAGTTTTTTCGTATTATGCAAATTTTTGTCGTTAAAGCCTAATTAATTATGCAAAATGCTAATTTTATGCATTTCACAGAAAACTCTGCATATTTGTCCGTGGACTTGTGAAGAATCTTGAAAATGAATTGAATAAATGTTTCCTTCATCTCAAATTCGTGAGGTTTCATTATATTTATGATATTTGAAATATAGGGTAATTTGCATAAATTATGAATACGCAAATTACGCATTCATGAATATCAAATCTGGAACTATATTTAGGGAACTAGAATCATTACAAAAATTGTCAGACTCCACTTTTTGAATGTTGAAACTCATTATTCATACAAAACTTCTTTTCTAATACAAAATAGTTATTTGATGTAATTAATAATGATAATCTATGCAAATTTGATGCGATTTTCAAATATTTATTTTCTTATGTATTTTATTGTTTTTTATTTCTCATTATATCTATTGTTTTATTTCTTATGTATTCTTTTGTTCTGGAATACATCAAGTTACTCTGAGAAACATATAAAAACAATTTGATATCAATTCATATCTTCACATTTCTGCTTGTACATGAATATATGCAATTATAGCACTTTTTTGATGAAATGCGCAAACTAATTGTTATGTAACACCTTACAGGTATATCCGATTTTGACGAAAATGGTATCAAAATGTGTGCAAGACTTGAGGGAAAAAAGTCATGAAACAACAATTCAAAATTCCAAGCAGTTGCGGCGCGATCTCCGAAAATGTCGAGGGGGGGGGGGCCTCCCAGGCCCCCCCCCCCCCAGTACAGTAAGGGTTAAAAATAATGGATGGTCACGCAATCCATTTTGACGCTACATTCTTGAACCCAAGGGTTCTAATGCGCACGCTCAAGGTATTTTGTAATTGGGTGTCCCTGACGTTACCAAGTACTGGTATTGTGGAGTTTTGAATGATGCTTTATATCAATTGAATTTAAATTACTTTTAAAACTTTTTCATTTCTCCGTCTCCTCCTGTCCAATTATGAAATGTAAAATAATATTTCTGTAAAAGCACTTGTTAGAAATATTATAGGCATATGTATTAGGCATAATATCAATCAAGAATATTACATTTATATGTGTTGTCCTCATCATCATCACCATCTTCCTTTTTAGCAATAATGCAATCTTATTGTTATTATTGTTATTATTACTATTATTTTTATTAGTAGTAGTAGTAGTATTTTTGTTGTTATTATTACCACTATTTTTTATTATCATTGTTACCATAATTATTATCGTCATTACTGTAACCAACAGTTTTGGATGACCACTCAGAACCTTGTTTACCATGTCATGTTTCAGTTACGATCTCTTTCTACCCAACACAGCTACTTGTGCCAGCGATGAGTTCACCTGCGAAGCCGAGGGAACCTGTATAGATAACACGCAGCTCTGTGACTTCATACCTGATTGTAGGGTGTCCCAAGCAGATGAAACAGAAGACCTCTGCAAGGTCTCCTCATTAACAGGTAAATCTATGGAGTATTGAAGTGTGACGTTATTCGGACAAAGTATAGACCAGTTTTGGAAACGCCCCCCCCCCCCCCCCTCTCAAAAAATGAAATGGAAGTTCTTATTTCCAATCATGTGAAAGAATATGTTTTGACGAAAGTATGTGATGATACGAATTTTGCTGGGAAACCGCCTACTGATTGATATATTTGGTAAATTATCATATCGATCTGGCCTGGATAGATATCGCGTAGTACCATATTCATCTTTCTGTGTACAGTGCTTGTAACTTTACCAAGATTGGGCCAAATTTCTTATCATTTTGATGATTCCAGAACCTTGCAGTACACACTAATTCTTTTATGCTAGATGATCAACCTTTTCTGATCGATTCCACAATGTTTCTTTCACAACACAATCGCATGACCAGAACTGGTCTATACCTTTAAGGTTGCTGGTTCCAAACAACGTTGTGCTAAACACTGGTGTGGTGCATGATCACACCATGCAGCCCCAAGGCCTGAATTTGCTCCAGCCCATTTCTTGAATGACCTTTCAGTGAACCTGATGGGCAGGCTCTGTTGTTTAGAGGGGGATGTAGAAGGACATCTAGTTGTGACATGGGCTCAAAACCCAGTTTATGGAGCTCCCAATACCTATCATTCCCTTTTAATACATATTATTACCAAATATATCAATCAGTAGGCAGTGATCACACCATGCCGAATGACCTTGCAGTGAACCTGATGGGCAGGCTCTGTTGTTTAGAGGGGGATGTAGAAGGACATCTAGTTGTGACATGGGCTCAAAACCCAGTTTATGGAGCTCCCAATACCTGTCATTCCCTCTTAATACATACTACTGTATGCACGATCTCTAAAGGAGGGAACTATTTTGATGCTCCATGTATATATAAATTCTGAGCAGGCATGTCTTTCATTGACATACATAGCTTTGCTTATAAACTAGCGATGGATGCAGGCGCGGATCCAGGATTTCTTAGGGGGGGGGGCCCAAATTTGAAATTATGCGAGCCAAATATTGGTACGTAATATTGACCAGCAGTGACGTAATGCGGGGAGGGGGGGGGGGTGGGTGCAGGGAGGGGCGAGTTCCCCCTCCCTCTTGACGTTTCATTGAATTATTAGAGAAAGAAGACGTTTCTTTGTACCGTTTTCGAAAATAATCCTCGTCTAAATTCAGTTTTTCCCCGCCCGCGCAAAGTGCGGGAGCTTTTACGATTCATCAAACCATCATAGAAAAAAAGACGATTCGTATACAGTTCTCGAATCCTCGTCTGAATTCAGGTTCCCCCCCCCTCCCGCGCAAAGCGTGGAAGCTTTTGCGATTCATTAAAAGCATTAGAGAAAGAAGACGATTCGTTGTACCGTTCTCGATAATAATCCTCGTCTGAATTTAGTTTCCCCCTCCCCCCACTCCCACGCGAAGCGCGGAAGCTTTTACATTTCATTAAATCATTAGAGAAACAAGATGATTCGTATTACCTTTCTTGACTCTGAATCCTAGTCTGAATTCAGTTTTTCCCCTACGGCGCGAAGCGCGGAATTTTTGACGTTTCATAAGATTATGAGAGAAAGAAGATGATTCGCTGTACCGTTCTCGACTCTTAATCCTTGTCTGAATTCAGTTCCCCCCTCCCCTCCTGCGCGAATTGCGGAAGCTTTAACGTTTCATTAAATCATTAAGAGAAACAAGACGATTCGCTGTAGAGTTCTCGACTCTTAATCCTCGTCTGAATTCGGGCTCCGTCCTCCGGCGCAAAGCGCGGAAGCTTTTAAGTTTCATTAAATCATTAGAGAAAGAAGACGATTCGTTGTACCGCTCTCGACTCTTAATCCTTGTCTAAATTCGTCCCCCCCCCTCCCGCGCGAAGCGGGGAAGCTTTAAGTTTCATTAAAATCATTAGAGAAAGAAGACGATTCGTTGTACCGTTCTGGAAAATGATTCTGGTCTGAATTTAGTTTCCCTCCCCTCCCGCGCAAAGCGCGGAAGCTTTTAGGATTTATTAAAATCATTAGAGAAAGAAGACGATCCGTTATACTGTTCTCGATAATAATCCTCGTCTGAATTTAGTTTTTCCCCTACCACGCAAAGCGCAGAATTTTGGACGTTTCATAAGATTGTGAGAGAAAGAAAACGATTCGCTGTACCGTTCTCGACTCTTAATCCTTGTCTGAATTCAGTCCACCCCCCTCCCCTCCTGCGCGAAGCGCGGAAGCTTTGACGTTTTATTAAATCATAAGAGAAAGAAGACGATGCGTTGTACCATTCTCTACTCTTAATCCTTGTCTAAATTTCAAAAATGTTCTTTGTCTGCTCCTTTTTATTCCTACGCCCTCTTTCTTTTCTCTCCTCTCTTTTTTATTTTGACGGCGATTTTCGGGGACCGCCCCCACAGCCCCCCCCCCCTGGCTACGCGCCTGCGGTCAGATAAACACATTTTGATAACTTGTCCGACCCCAGAAGCTCAGGGGCTATAAATTACGGTCAGATAAGCATTCAGGGGCCCGCCTTAGGGCCCCTGGTGGGGTCGAGGCGGTGGAGCCCCCGGAGGCTCAGGAGTTTTAGACATTAAATTACCGTCAGATGAGCATCTAAGGGCCTGCCTTAGGGCCCTAGGTGGAATCCAGGGGCCAGCAGAGCCCCCGGAAGCTTGGGGGCTTTAGGCATTTAATCACGGTCAGATGAGCATATTTTGATGCCTTATTATTTTTTGACACTGGCAGTTAACTCTTTTTTCTTTCTTGCTCTCCTTCTTTTTTATTTTTCTTTAATATACCTTTTCAAAAAAAGTGGGGGGGGGGGGGGGGGGGGGGCTCGAGGCTCTCGATCCCTGCCGTTCCTCAGGCCCTGACATGTAGGAATCTCAAGAATCACATTTGTTGCCTGGCTGTAATTTTAGGAATTTGTCACATAAAAACGTATAATTTACTAAAAAGTGAGGAAAAATCTCTGAAATTATGTCATTTCAGCATTATTTGTAATCTACCGTTATGGAATTAGTAAGAAACCACGTTTAAATTTGATTTCCCACAAGCCCCCTACCCCCTATCAGTTCGCCAGTATCTCCCCTTTTTCTTTTTTTTTTCCCTTTCCTTCCTTCTCTCTTATTTTTGTGATTGGGGGGGGGGGGCAACAGCCTGGGAGGCAAGGCCCTTTCGGCCCCCGATATTTTTCTTCCCCCTTTTCTTTTCTTCTTCCTCTTCTCTCTTTCCTTTTCTCTCCTCTTTCCCTTTCCCTTCTTTTCCTCTCTTTCTTTCTTTTTTTTTTTTTTTTTGCGGGGGGGGGGGGGGGGGGGGGGGGCCAAGGCACGCTCGGCCCCCCCTGGATCCGCGCATGGATGGATGAATCTATAAAGTTCATCTATCAAACAGTTATCCATCACTGGTATGGTCCTACAACATTTTATTTGGGTTTTATTTCATCAAATATTTAATTTGGCTGGTATGAAAAGCAATGGTTGTGATGTCTCCTATTATTTAAACAAATATTTTTATGTATGATATGAATATACTCATTATTAATAATTCATTAATTTGTTATGTCTTGTACCAATTGTAATCTATTTCTGGATTATAAAAAAACAAAAACATGATGCTGCTTCTTTGGGCTTAACTCAATGGCCCGAATTCACAAAGGAGGTTTGTCAACAAACCTTGGTTTATGTGCGTCATATGACGCGTTTTGACGCGTTGGTTTGTAAAAACGTGTTGAAACGCGTCATATGACGCACATAAACCTAGGTTTGTTGACAAACCTCCTTTGTGAATTCGGGCCATTGTGTGCGGGAACCAGCCCAGATGGGGACTGTGTTAAGCCTATAGGAAGACTGTAGTCGATTGGTTAACATTGGAACCACTCGGTTCCCATTGACAAGTGGTCATCTTATAGCATTATCATGTTTTAAAATCATAACCTGTTTTCTTTCAGTGGAACAGGTTGTGTCTCTCATAACCTGTTTTCACTGGGCTTAACTCAATGGCCCGAATTCACAAAGGAGGTTTGTCAACAAACCTTGGTTTATGTGCGTCATATGACGCGTTTTGACGCGTTGGTTTGTAAAAACGTGTTGAAACGCGTCATATGACGCACATAAACCTAGGTTTGTTGACAAACCTCCTTTGTGAATTCGGGCCATTGTGTGCGGGAACCAGCCCAGATGGGGACTGTGTTAAGCCTATAGGAAGACTGTAGTCGATTGGTTAACATTGGAACCACTCGGTTCCCATTGACAAGTGGTCATCTTATAGCATTATCATGTTTTAAAATCATAACCTGTTTTCTTTCAGTGGAACAGGTTGTGTCTCTCAGAAGGAACAACACATGGACGACGCCTGCTACCTACCCGACAAGAGACGGAACTGTAGAGACACCTCTGGACTACATCCTCTATCAGCTATCGGTGACCGGTTCATCTGCGACAACCTCACACATTCTCATCAACCTTGTGTTTGTGGAGTTCGCCGGCAATGATTCTTCCATATTGATAGGACGTGGGCATGACCCTGTGCAGGTGAGGGAACATTTGTGAGGAAGTAATTTGAGGTGTCAGTGACACAAAAACGTAACTCCATTTTGGCAATTTTTTAGAAAAAGTGGTTTATGTGTCACTGAGCACTTGGGCTTTAAGGAGTTAAGTCTATGTTTCACTAGCCATTGACTTCAGTGGGGTATTGGGTAGAGTTAAGTCTTTGTGTTTCTTGGAAAGCCCACATTTTTCTGAACATTTTGATATGAAATACTCATTTTGGCAAAATATGGAGTTACGTCTTTGTGTCACTGAACCCTCAAATTAATACCCACAATCATACGAATATGAATATATTCAAGCATATTATTTATATCCCTATGTACGAGTGTGTGATTGAATTTGGTGATAAATCAGTTAGATTCCTGGATATATAACTACCCCCATGTTAAGTGATGGATAAAATAATAAGATGGGATTCTATAGGGGTGTATCTCAAAGATCCAAAGTTGGACTTCAAAATTATCCTAGAAAATATTTTGTAAAAATTATTTTAAAAGGCATAAAATGTTGATTCAAATTATTCATATTTTCTTTTTTCATGGGAGATTTCATATTCTTGATGTGGAACTTTTGAAAAGTCCAAAATACTTGAATTTTTGCTTTTGAATATATTTCAAAATAAGGCTACAAATGGCTCTCCATTATAGTTAAGTCCAACTTTAAGTTAAGTTTGACTAAGAATCTTTGTGAAACATCCCCTGGATTTATTACTTTCCCCATGTGTATGGATGGAAAGAGTACTGGAATAACAACAATAATAATGATAATTGCTAATAATAATAATAATGATAATACAAATTGTATTAATATCAGTAATAATAATAAAGATAATTGATAATATTAATGATAATAATGATAACAATAATGCAAAATTTAACTATGCCTGTTACCTGGGGCAACAGGCATCTTTGTCATTAACTATTCTCCGTTACCAGGGGCAAGGGGCATAGTTCATTTTTTGGCGGGCACGGCTAAAATCACCACTCCAATTTTAACCAATCAGATGACTAGATTTATTCAACATACTAAAGAGAGGTATATAATACCGGTAGCCATTATATACAATTAAAATAAAAGATCATGGGCTTGTTGACAATTTATCTGAGGAGGCCTCAACACATGATACTGCATGAAGTACAATACAATTGTAATCATTATGCCCATACACAGGCAACTATTAGTTAGCAAGCCAGTCTTCTCAAGCACTTTTTCTCTTTTGTAAAAGAGACATTGTTTTATATATTTTGTTAATTTCATTTTTTATTCCATTCGTCATATTAAAACATACACAATTATAACATTGATATTTACAGATAAGGAAAAACCATACAAACAACATAAGGAAAGTTAAACACAAAATACAATTATATATATATATATATATATACGAATGGGGAAACCGGCAAGAAAGGAAATTAAAGCCCTATTTGGTGCTGGTCCCTAATATGATATAATAAAGAATGTTACCCATATCTCACACTTAATACCTTACACCTAACAACTAACACGTAACGCCTGATTCATGCGTATACAAATAATAACATGCTATTCACATAAAACGTAATTGTTTGTATCTCTGTTGATGAGTTGCCAAATGAATAATAGATAGAAACAAAATCTGTGGTGGTTATAGGATCTTATGTACAGATTCTATTTCCCAACACATGCTATTCGAACAACAAACGAATGCTGTATACATGTACAATTTGTGCAATGAAGTCATTCATAAGATTCGTTATTTTTACTTTTGATAATGTTTCAGGCACTATACGACAATGATGGACCACTGCTGAGTGTTGAAAATGGAATATGGCGTAACGCTGTATTATCCATTACCACACCAGACAATGAGGCTTACATATTGCTTAGGAAAGCCCCAGGAGATAACGTGGAGATTAACATCGAACTTAGCGCATTCCGTAAGTACAATTATCTTAACTCCTTTCGTGGATAAACTTCACATGTTCTCTTGAACTAAGTCAAAGGAGACTATTAAACTGTGCCTGAATTGATATGATATTGTGGCCTAACTCTTGTCCTGGTTTGGTGAAGTGAAATGTCCTTATACATTTTTTAAAAATAAATGCTGAAATGTACCTCTACTTTGAAAGAGGTTTAACCCTTACTGTACTGGGGGGGGGGGGCCTGAGAGGCCCCCCCTCGACATTTTCAGAGATTACGCCGCAACCGCTCGGAATTTTTAACTGTCGTTTCATGACTTTTTTCCCTCAAGTCTTACTCACATTTTTATACCATTTTCGTCAAAATCAGATATACCTGTAAGGTGTTACATAACAATTAGTATTTGCATGTCATCAAAAAAGTGCTATAATTGCATATCATGTACAAGCAGAAATGTGAAGATATGAATTGATATCAAATTGCTTTTATATGTTTCTCAAAGTAACTTGATGTATTTCAGAACAAAAGAATACATTATAAATAAAACAATAGATATAATAAGAAATTAGAAACAATAAAATACATAAGAAAATAAATAGTTGAAAATCGCATCAAATTTGCATAAATTATCATTATTAATTACATCAAATAACTATTTTGTGTTAGAAAAGAAGTTTCATATGAATAATGATTTCCAACATTCAAAAAGGGGAGTCTGACAATTTTTGTAATGATTCTAGTTCCCTATATATATTTCCAGATTTGATATTCATGAATGCGTATTCATAATTTATGCAAATTAACCTATGCATTTTCAAATATCATAAAAATAATGAAACCTCATGAATTTGAGATGAAGGAAACATGTATTCAATATATTTCAAGATTCTTCACAAGTCTACGGACAAATATGTAGAGTGTTCTGTAAAATGCATAAAATTAGCATTTTGCATAATTAATTAGGCTATAACGACAAAAATTTGCATACTAGGAACAAACTAATTATACCATCTTGTTCCTTATGTAAATATCTACAAACATGCAAATTTTTGCGTTCATCGGACATTCGACGGCCGAGATCATAGGGGGGGGGGGGGCCTCCCAGGCCCCCCCCAGTCAGAGAGTGCTCGAAATAGCCCAGTGCAGTAAGGGTTAAGAACTAGGCATATCCAATTCAATATGATGTCCAAAAGTCAACACCAGTAATAGACAAGGTCAAAAAGACTGAAACAACCTCCGCATTAGGCAAATGTCTACGAAAATCCACCCAAAGATGGCATAATGTTTTCAAATTTTGCAATTACATGAGAAAGTATACTCTTTTAGGAAAGATATTGTATTCATCATCATCATTTATTATAGTGGGCATTTACTGATTTTCGCAGCATGAAATCACTCCCTCTTCTTCTTGTCTCAAACATTCTCCTTCATACCAACTTTACTGCTTTTAATTCTTTCTTCACCGTATTTTCTCTTTTCTTTTTGCTTCACCAGAATGTTTACCTGAGGGCGCTATAGCATGTAAGCGCTCTGCTGAATGTTACCTGGAGAGTGAAGCCTGTGATGACATAGAACAGTGTCCGGGGGGAGACGACGAAGATGGATGTTGTAAGCATGTATACTACTATCATTAGAATAAGGCGCTGTGACATTAATTTCACTCCAGTAACATGCTTCAGTCGATATTTTATGAAAACTATACTATAGGGTATGAGTTAGCATAATGGTTACAATAAGGTTTAAGGTACGTGATGAATACAGTGATAACTATAATGTGGTACAGGGAGGTTATTTGTGTGGCATATATAAAGACTTTAAAGCTAAAGACCAGTTCTGGTATTAAAGGCAGTTGCATTGTGAAAGAAACGTTGTGGAATCGATCAGAAAAGGTTGATCATCTAGCATACAAGTATTGGTATGTACTGCAAGGTTCTGGAATCATCAAAACGATAAGAAATATGACCCAGTCTTGGTATAGTTACAAGCACTGTACGCAGAAAGATGTATATGGGACTATGCGACACGTGCATGACACATGCGCGATATCTATCAAGTCCAAATAGATATAATAATTTACCAAATATATCAATTAGTAGGCGGTTTCCCGGCAAAATTTTTATCATCATGTATTAGTCGAAACATATTCTTTCACATGATTGGTAATAAGAGCTTCCATTTCACTTTTTGAGAGGGGGGCGTTTCCAAAACTGGTCTTTACCTTTAAGAGAGGGTTGGGTTCTCCGGAGAGGTGGATGATAATTTGTGGGCGTTTTCATTGTTATTATGCAAGTGTGGAAGAACATAAGAGAAAAAATATTCCCTGAAAATCATGGCTCTTCAAATGACTTCATAATCTAAATATGACATATGTAACAGCTTAAAAATGAGGACCACATTTTTGTGCTATGGGTTTGTGTATATAAGTCCCATAACCATCTTTCTGTTTACAGTGCTTGTTACTTTTACCAAGACTGGGCCAAATTTCTTATAATTTTGATGATTCCAGAACCTTGCAGTTTAAATATACACACCAATACTTATGCTACATAACCATTTTTTCTGATAGATTCCACACCTTTTTTTTCACAATGAAATCGTATGACCAGAACTCAACTTTATCTTTGAAGCCCCTCTAAAGTGTTGGGAGCCCCGAATTCGCCTAAAATTTGATGGCAAAATTTCACTTAAATTATATCATAATGTGAAAGAAGATGTCATTTATGCACTTCTGCAAAGATTCCCCCCCCCCACAAAAAAAAAAGTGTTTAAAGACAAATATTGATAAAAGAATACATAGTTTGAGTTTTCTATTGCACGCAGAAAACCTAAATTTTGTATTATTTCATCAATATTTGACTAAACATTTGTTTTGAAAATCGTTGCAGAAGTGAGTCTTAAATGACATCTTTCTTCACCGCTCGGGTGAAATAAATAAATACCCTGTAGAAAGAATCCCCTTGAATGCTTTAGCGCCTTCTCATGGTTGCAACAGCTAGGGTTATACAATATTTCAGCTCTAAATTTGGCTGTAGGAATAACAAGCCATTATAATGTTGGAGCACCAGGAATGTCCCTGTATTACAGACAGGAAAGCTGTATAAGAAGCCACCATAATTACTATTATATTTTTGATCAATGAAATCCTGTTCAGTGATTGGTCAACATAGCATCATGTGACCAAACATAACATTGCTATGATGTAACCATGATGTCATCCATGGTATAGTGCACTATACCATGGCACTTTGCCATGGATGACGTCATATATATGCGATCGATCAAGATCAATGTGCGGTCGCAGTACTGTCGTCTGCGCTGCTCTCACTGCACTCTACTTCAATGACAGTTAACAAAAGTATTATTATTATTATTATTTTTTATGAAGGTTGGTTTGAAAAATATTAAACAAATATATCATGCACTATTTCAAGCCACTAGTGATATTATGGATTCCTCGGCGACATAAATAGCACTATTTTCTTCGGGTCTAAGCCCCTCAGAAAATAGTGCTATTCCTGCCACCTCGATCCATAATTTCAACTAGAGCCTCTCAGTGCATGGTATATTTGTTTACTATTTCAAGCCACTAGTGAAATTATGGATTCCTCGGCGACAGAAATAGCACTTTTTACTTCGGGGCTATGCCCCTCAGAAAGTAGTGCTTATCCTGCCACCTCGATCCATAATTTCAACTAGAGCCTCCAGTGAATGGTATATTTGTTAACTATGACTACCTACACCCAAGTAACGTTTCTTTGCCCTTTAACCTTTCACCTTTCACCTTTCACCTTTCACCTTTCACCATAGCAACCCCTGATGAATGTCACAACTGTACAACCGCCTGGGCAGAGAACACATGCCTGCCCTCTTACTGGGTTTGTGACGGCACTCAAGATTGCCTGGACAACTCGGATGAAAACGAATGTCGTAAGTCCCATTCTCGAACACAAAATTATGATTTATTTATATTTCAATGTTGTTTTAATGTAAAAATTCATAAAGTGAGTGGAGATGGTAGTGGTGGTGGTTATTTTACCTGACTGCTAAGAAAGCATAAAGGCTTGTAAGTAAGCAACCAGACGGCCAACGGCTTTAGGTCCTCTCCGCGGAACCCAGTAATGAGGATTAATGCCTTACCAAAGGGCACTAGCGCATCGACTTGGTTTTGAACCTGTGTCACCGGATTACCAGACCAATGCTCTACCGACTGAGCTATTGTGCCTTGACAATGCATACATTGTATGCAGGGAAGCCTGATCCAATGGTTAGGGGATTTATAGCTGTAAAGTGTTCAGAGACATCTCTGACGCACTTAGGATCCTGAGCTACAATTCATCCATAATTCCATGCTCTGCTGTTCAGGCGCGAGGCCTGCTTTGAACACTCCAATTTTTTCAAAGTAAACGTTCCGGCCTCTCCTAGCACTCAATTAAGGGCACCGGGCGAAAACCGAGAGGAAGGCCAGGACTGCAGTACACGCCTCACGGCGGACCGCAGGCCTGGGCCCAAGATCCAACTACGAGCTTTTTAACTGCAACATCCCCTGAAGAAGTTGAGTTTACCAACCTTGTCATTCAGAAGACACAGCATGACATGATCCAGACATTCATACACCGAATTGATGGCCTAGATTGATTGGACTTCTTCCAGCACCATACCCATCATAGGACAAGAAGACACTTGAGCAAACTGAAAAAAAATCCAATCTAACCCAAGAACAAGATATCTCCAACACATGATCAACCCATGGAACAATCTCCCCCCAGGCCTTATCAATTGCAGTAGTGTAAAGTGCCCGTCTGACCAAATGTTGAAAGAGGCAAATTGGCTACCAGAAGACTTGTATTTATTAACATTTACCATCTGACTAATGTTTTACAGGTGGATATGATAAACTTGAAGCAAATGTAAAATTGCATTGTATGTGATCTTTTTTAAAACCTTATCCCAGCACCCCCCCCCCCCCTCCCCCCATTACCTGCCAACCGTTACAAATAATCCGGAATATTAGTTTTTTCTTGATTTTTAGGACCCCAGAATCCAGAATATTCTGTTTTTTCAAAACTTTTTAAAATTATTTTGTTGTTATTTTTTTTTGTTTTTTTGCTTAAGCCAATTAAGCATGTTTTATCATTTGCCGTGATGTGAGAGTTCAGGTATTGGGTGTGTAGAAAGGCTGCATGATTGAGCAGCGAATTTGTACAGATATACTGCATATTACCAGTTACACTGCCACTGCATGTGCGAATGCCTGTTAAGGGTACAGATTTCTTATTTTCGAAGGCATACCATGCTAAAAATTCCTAATTCTCATTTTCAAATGTTGGTAGGTATGCATTAATTACTCTCCTGCTTTGAATGTGAGTCTGACTTCAGTATAAGAGTGCTGCAGCATTCAAACTGAAAATGTTTCAACACTCATATATCTAAGGTAACAACATTCTTTGATGGAACGTTGCAACACTCATATATTTAAGGTTACAATACTCATCTGTTGAATGTTGCAAAATTCTTAGTTTGAATGTTTCAAAACTCTTATGTTTAAGGTCAGAATAATCTTATGTTTAAGGTCAAAATAATCTTATGTTTAAGGTCAAAATAATCTTATTTTTAAGGTTGCAACTTAGAATGTAGGAAATATATATAGAAATCAGGGTTTTTGTTTGTTTATATATTGACTATAACAAAATAGTAATTTATGAAACTTGTATGTGATTATTAAATGTTTTTGCATGCATGCACTAGTGACTGTTAGTAAAAATGGCAGTAATTATTTAGTTGTATTATATGTGACTTATTTTTCCAGCAACCTGCTTTGAATGTGAATCTAGCTACAAATGTGTCAAAGATCCGGAATATGTTTGCGATGGTGTCGATGATTGCTATAACGGAGAGGATGAATTAAACTGCACAAGTAAGATTGAAAGTTGCAACACTCATATATTTAAGGTTACAATACTCATCTGTTGAATGTTGCAACAGTAGTATGTTGAAGATTGCAAAATTCTTAGTTTGAATGTTTCAAAACTCTTATGTTTAAGGTCAGAATAATCTTATGTTTAAGGTCAAAATAATCCTATTTTTAAGGTTGCAACTTAGAATGCAGGAAATATATATAGAAATCAGGGTTTTTGTTTGTTTATATATTGACTATAACAAAATAGTAATTTATGAAACTTTTATGTGATTATTAAATGTTTTGCATGCATGCACTAGTGACTGTTCGTGAAAATGGCAGTAATTATTTAATCGTATTTTATGTGACTTATTTCTTTTATCCTCCCTTTTTCCAGCAACCTGCTTTGAATGTGAATCTGTCTACGAATGTGTTAAAGATCCGGAATATGTTTGCGATGGTGTGATGATTGCTATAACGGAGAGGATGAATTAAACTGCACAAGTAAGATTGAAAGTTGCATTACTCTTTTGCTCAATGTGGCAACACTATTATGTAGAAGGTCACAGCTGACATATTTTGAATGTTGCAACACTCTTATTCTGAGGATGAATATTACAATACTTTTATGTTTTTGCATGCATGCACAAGTGACTTTTAGTTACACTGGCATTAAATGTATAACTGCATTGCATGTGATCTTTTTTTAAAACTTTATTTTAGCAACCCCTCCATCAAACTCCTCCTGCTTTGAATGTGAGTCTGACTTTGGATGTGTTGTGGATCCAGACTGGGTTTGTGATCGTGTAAAAGATTGCTCTAAGGGAGAGGATGAAATGAACTGCCCAGGTAAGATTTAAGTTGTTTCAAGTCACGATACTATTTGGTAGATTGAATTAGTGTTGTAACATCACAGATATTTCCAATTCCGCCTGTTAAACCTCTAGTCAAAACCAGACAGTTTTTTGGGTAAACATTTTTTTTCTTTTTTTAAATTTGTGTTTTTATTGGAAAATTTAAAGAAATCACAATATTTACAAATAATTTACATGCATGCATTTGATCAATGACTGGGTTTCACTTTGTTTATGAAGCTAATGAATGTAGTATGCACGTATATTTGTATTAATAGCTCGCTATCGCGATATTGCAGAGGTCAGGATTTGGGATTTAGATGGCATCAATGAAGTATTGTGCATGTATTTCAAGGCTGGGAACTTAGTTTAACGAGTCAACTTCTCAATCTGCAATCTTGCATTTGATTGTTATCGTGTAGATTGTTCCTCTGCAATTTAACATTCAACAGTCGGGGCTGACTCATGATAACTATAATGTTAAACAATGTTAAACATATTAAACAAAGTGAAACCCAATCATTATTTCAATTCATGCCCGACAGTACAGTCTCTGTTTTTGTTCAGTGATTTTGTTTCTATTTATGTAAATAATGTGATTTCTTTTGATTTTCCAATAAAAACACCAATTTCCAAAAAATTATTAAAAAAAAAAATTCTGTTTAAACGATGGATGATCGGATACCAGATGGTTACATAACCACAGCACTAGATTGAATGTTGCATCACTATTTTATATTGAATGTGGCAACGCTAAATGTTGACCATTGCAACACCCCTGTTTTGAATGCCATAAAACTCTTGTGTTGAATTTTCTTCTTAATATCGAGTCACTACACAAGTCCCGTCCAGTGGTCCACACAGGCTTTGGCCGGCAAATCACAGCTTCCAGGTAATCTTGGGTGCATGGCTCTGGCAGGACTGGGCAGACTAGCAGGTGTTCCATTGTCTGTTCCTGTCCGCATTCACATGCTGTGTGTTCGTCTCCTAGACCCCACCTCTGCATTAGGACTCTGCATCGTCCGTAGCCAGTTCTTAGGCGGTTGAGGCTTAGCCAGGAAGGCCAAGTCTCGCTGGAGCCGGGTCTTGTGTTGAATGTTGCAGCACTCTAGATGGAGATGTTCTTAGGTTGGATGTTGCAACATTTCTATTAAAGATTGCAATATTCTTACTCTAAGGTTGCAACACTCTTATTTTCCATGTTGCAGTACAATGCAACATGCAGCAAAATTTAAAAAATCAGGGTTTTAAAATATTGACTACCAAAACCATTGTACTTTATTGTGACATGTATGTACTTTCTGTTTTTACATGTATGCACTAGTCACTTTTAGTTTGATAAACTGGCATTAACTGTATAACTGCATTGTATGTGATCTTTTGTTTTTTCTTTATCACATACCGCCCACCCTCCCCCCCCCCCCCTACCCCCCATGCATTAGTGACTATAAGTTAAACTGGCATTAGTTAAACTGGCATTGACTGTATAATGGCATTGTATTTGATCTTCTTTTTTCCCTGCTATTCCAGCAACCATCTTTCCCTGCTTTGAATGTGAGTCTGACTTTGCATGTATTTTGGATCCAACCTGGGTTTGCGATGGTGACGATGATTGCTATAACGGAGAGGATGAATTCAACTGCACTGGTAAGATTGAAGTTGTTTAATGTCACAATACTATTATGTAAATTGAATGTTCCATCACTCTTTTGCTCAATGTGGCAACAAGCTATTATGTAGCAGGTCACAGCTGACTCTTTTTATAATGTTGCAACTCTCTTGTTTTGATGCTGCAACACTCTTATGTTAAAGATTGCAACATTCTTAGGTTGAATATTGCAACACTCCTAGGTTGAATATTGCAACACTTTTCTGTGGAAGATGGCAACATTCTTAGGTTGAATGTTGCTTCACTCCTCTGTAGATTAATGTCGGAACTCTTATTTTCAAGGCTGCAATGTGCACTCTTATGTTGAAGATTGCAATACTCATCTATTAAATGTTGCAACATTTCTGTTAAAGATGGCAACATTATCATGTTGAGTGTTGCAACACTCTTATGTTTAAGGTCATAACACTTTAATTTTCAAATTTGCAAGATAGAATGCAGACAAATTTTAAAAATCAGGGTTTGTATATATTGACTACCAAAACAATTGTTATTTATTGCATTTTCATGTATGTACTTCATGTTTTTGCATGCATGCAATAGTGAATTTGAGTTAAAACTGGCATTAACTGTATATCTGCATTGTATCTGATCTTTTTTTGAAACTTTATTGCAGTTACCCCTCCAAAAAACTCCTCCTGCTTTGATTGTGCATCTGACTATTGTGTTATCGATGAATGGGTTTGTGATGGTGACGATGATTGCTTTAATGGAGAGGATGAATTAAACTGCACTGGTAAGAATCAAGTTGTTTAATGTCACAATACTATTATGTAAAATGAATGTTGCATCACTCTTTTGCTCAATGTGGCAACAAACTAAGTCACAGCTCACTTATTGTGAATGTTGCAACTCTCATGTTTTGATGCTGCAACACTCTTATGTTAAAGATGGCAACATTCTAAGGTTGAATTTTGCTTCGCTCCTCTATAGAAGATTATTGCTTACCGGTACTTAGTTTTTAATTACGGAACTCTTATTTTCAATGCTGCAAGATGCACTCTTATGTTGAAGGTTGCAATACTCATCTATTAAATGTTGCAACATTTCTGTTAAAGATGGCAACATTCTTATGTTGAGTGTTGCAACACTCTTATGTTTAAAGATAAAGACCAGTTATGGTCATGCGATTGCTTTGTGAAAGAAACGTTGTGGAATTGATCAGAAAAGGTTGATCATCTAGCATACAAGTATTGGTATGTACTGCAAGGTTCTGGAATCATCCAAATGATACGAAATTTGGCCCAGTCTTCGTAAAGTTACAAGCATTGTACACAGAAAGATGTATATGGGACTACGCACACACGTGCGTTTATCTCTCACAAGCCAATAGATAAACTAATTTACCAAATATATCAATTAGTAAGCGGTTTCCCGGCCAAATTTTTATCATCATGTATTAGTCAAAACATATTCTTTCACATGATTGGTAATAAGAGCTTCCATTTCATTTTTTTTAAATTAGGGCGTTTCCAATACTGGTCTTTACCTTTAAGGTCATAACATGTTTATGTTGAAGTTTGCAAGATAGAGTGCAGACAAATTATAAAAATCAGGGTTTGTATATATTGACTACCAAAACAATTGTTATTCATTGCGATATTCATGTATGTACCTCATAGCAGTAACTGTATAATCGTATTAAATGTGACCTCTTTTATCCTCCCTTTTTCCAGCAAAATGCTTTGAATGTGCAGCTGACTATTGTGTTTTCCATGAATGGATTTGTGATGGTGAAGATGATTGCTATAACGGAGAGGATGAATTAAATTGCACAGGTAAGATTGAAGTTGTTTGATATAAATGTAAATTAAATGTTGCATAACTCATTTGCTCAATGTGGCAATACTCTTCTATTTTCAAATTTGCAACATTGAATACAGCAAACATATAACAAAATCAGGGTTGTGATAGGTTAACCACCAACAGAATGTAACTGATTGCGACATGTATCTGATTTATGTTTTTGCAAACGTGCACCTGTGACTGTTAGCTAAAATGGGATCAGATGTAAATTTGCTATTGAAGTAAATACAATGAAACATGAATAATAATGGATGATGTTTTCTCTTTTTTTCAGGTACAGAGAATTGTCCTGATGCTTCATTTGCCTGCCCTGAGCCAGACTCAACATGTATTGAAGAGACACTACTGTGTGACTTTATACCACACTGCAGAGCTTCAGGATCAGACGAAACAGAAGAACTTTGTATGGTCTCACAAATATCAGGTGATTTAAAGCCTTCCTCCCCCCCCCCCCCCCCCACCTCCCCCACCCCACCCACCCCCCTCCCCCACCCACCCCCTTTCCTCTCCCCTGTCCTCTTCCCCTTTCTGTTCCACTCCTCACCCCTACCACTCCCCCTCTTTGTCTCCAGAGAAAGTACAGTTTTGAGATCACCTTTGTCAATAGTTTAACCCGCGCCCTTCAAGGCACTCAATAATTGTACTTTATTTCTTCATACTTCATTAACTCCATTATTTCGTAATAATTTATTTTATAAATTCTATTACTAAACTTTAATTAATGTTAGATTAAATTGAATTGAGGCTTTCCATTTTGGTTCTAAGCTGTATATCTTTCTCAATGAAATGCATGACCAGAACTCAACTATATCATTTATATACTCCTTCACTTGTTCTTGCAGAGGATATAAGTGTTCCATTCAATGAGTATAGATGGTTAATAACCCCTGATGCCTATCCTAGTCGGGACATTAATACCACCAAGGACTATCTTCTTTACCGTGCATCGAGTCCACCAAACTCACATTTGCTGATTGAGATCATAAAGGTGGTCTTTGATGGTGACGATTCATCCTTGACTATTGGCACTGGTCATGACCCTGTCCAGGTAAGCGCTAATACTTCTCTTGTCTCAATTCTCTGCTTGAATGCTCATTTGCCACATTTGCATTTTTGCACAGAACAATAGGCAGCAATTGAGGGAAGGACTGCTTTGTAGAACATTATGCAGGCCTGATAATTACTGGATTTAAATTGGTTTCCCATATTTTTTTCTTTTCCCAAATTTTTTTTTCTTCCCAATTTTACCCATATTTTCCAGATATATCCTTATTTTTTCCCAATTTTCACTCAAAAGGGGGAATGTTGTTAGATGCCATTTATTTATTTTTTTTACTTAAGGGGGGAGGGGGGGGAGGGGGAAAGAATTTAATTTTTTAATATTTGTTTTAGTACTCACTATCACCCCTGATTATGACTTTGCAAAGTAACCTATTTGTGGCCCTTATTTATACATGTAGCTCCCTTTCAACCATTTTAACACTGGTATAGATTTAATCTTTGATTGCTAACAGTAGTACAGTGAAACCTATTAATAAAGACCACCCAAGGGGGACAAAAAAAGTGGTCTTTTTATTTAAAGCAGGTAGTCTTTATGTACAGGTTCCTTTAGTACATGTTTCAACAAGAAACCATTTTCAAGGGAAATATTGTCTTTGTAGACAGGTGGTCCCTAAAGCAGGTGTGACTTCAGTAACATGTCCCTCTATTGACAGTCAAATGGTTTCTTTTCAGGCATTCTACGACGATGGCTTACTGTTGGGTTTCTCCCGTTATTTCATATGGAATGATACTGTGCCATTCCGTGGATCAACACCTGGGAATGAGGCATATATCTTACTTGAGAGAGCGCCAGGAGGAAACGTCAACATGTCCCTGAGACTTAGTGCATTCCGTAAGTACATTAATGCTTCAGCTGCTTTCTTTGCTGGTCTTTCAGCACGATCTTTTATTTGCCACACATGCAATCTTGCAGCAAACTGTAGGCATCAATTGACAGGCCCGGACTGCTAAGTGTAAACAATGGTAAACTGTCTTGATTAGCTCCATGATAACCCTTTTAACACCAGTACTAGCAGGACCCGTGGAAAATCCATGGGATTCTAGGGGGAGGGGGGGGGGGGGGGTACATAGAAAGAGGCCTATGTGGCGCAGCGTAATACCCGTTTTAATGCATTGATTTGATGCAAGAACTGTATCATAGTAAAAGTATTCTATCCAGCTAATGAGCTAGGCTATGTTTTTAAACGGCCGTCTGATTTTCTTGTGAAAACTTTACTTTGAAAAAATTATTATCGAAATTCAGCATACAACTATACATGGCCAGAATGATCACAATCTAAGCTCAGGTTTCATACCTCTATAGTAACAAAACTATGTTGAACTCGGGGCAATAAGAGCAATTTCAAAGTGTTGTCGAGTCTACTCTATAATAGCTCAGCTCAGCTCAGCTCACACACAGTCACAGTTGTTATTTATTATTTGTTAGATGATGCTTATGGGTAGGAAAGAATCAGGAGTGAACAGGTGAAGTTCTTGTGATTTTTGAGCTTATTATTTTGGTGTCAATTTGGAAGAATATTATAGTATAAATTGAGCAAGGTCTTCTTTTTACCCCCTTCCTTTCCAGAATGTGCGAGAGAAGATGATATCCCATGTACCTACTCCAACGATTGTTATCAAGAGAGTGAGATCTGTGATGGTGTGGTGCAGTGTGAACTCAGCCAGGAGGATGAAACCGATTGCAGTAATGATATTTATTGATAATATTATTATAAAAAGTATAATACCTTATATTATAGAATAAGAACATGGAAATCAATTGCCCACTCACCAAAGTTAATCAGAATAACCCACCTCACAGATTTTGTTAAAATAATAATAATAATAATATTGAATATTTAGGAGCGCTAAAAACAATAAGTACCATAGCGCTTACAAATACAAATATATGAAAGAGGACAAAAATGTAAAGTAAAGGAAGTATATCACATAGATCATTGGGGGAAAAGGTGAGTTTTGAGGGATCTTTTGAAGGTGGCAAGACAGGTTCTTTTTGCTAAATAATTGCCTGTGCCTAATACCCGAGTATGTTATAAAAGCTGTTAATAGTGGTAATATGTTTTCTCCTTTAAAGGTAAAACAAAGTGTTGGTATGGGGTCATGAATTTGGTTTGAATGAACATATTGGAAGCATATGCGATTTTGCAATATTCCATGATTGTTGTTGCAGTTGAAATTGAGTCTAAAGTGACAAAATTGTAAATAATAAACTCTTTATGTTGTATAGCTCCCTCTCAAGACTAATATTACTTTAACCTTAAAACTATGTTTCTTGATTACAATCGACCAATTTGCTTTTCCTGTTTAGAAATCATATATCAGAACTGCATATTCTAAAATTTTCATGGTCGCAGCTACCGTGGAATGGCCTTGGGTGCTACCGGTATTTAAAATATTTGATACTTTAGTACTGAGAGCACAAGTACATTTTTTATTATTTAATATCTCAAAAGCAGAAGTGTTTTAGGGGATATATTTTCTAGTGCTAATAATTTTTCCACAGAGGCATCCAAATATATCAAAATTCTCAAGAATTACTATCCATCCAATTTACAAAATTTCCCAAAACTGTGCTTTACCTGTAAGTGACTATGATTTCAATCCCATTATTGCACTTTTGTAATTTCTATTTTTGGGGTATTCTATGATTAATTCGCACAACCTGCCTTGAACCCAGAAAGCCTCATTGTCCTGGTTCCTGTTTCATAAAACGTTTTGCTTATGACAGCATAGTATAGCTCATGAAAGCTCGTAACAGTTCTTGTACCTTTTGTAACTTGTTATTGATAACAAGTTTTATGAAACAGAGCCATGGTTATGAATATTGTGATTGTATTTAGATGCAAATTCGTGTATTGCTTCACTATTCTTTGATTTGATATTTGTTTAATAATAATAACAATAATAATATTCTGTGTTTATATAGCGCTCAATACATCGATCCAACGATGTGCCTAAGCGCTTTACAGATATATTATTACCTTGGTCATCGGATTCAGGCTTACCCGCACACAATGTATGCACATTTCCCACTCCCTGGGGAGCATTCCAGCCAGTCGCCATTTAGCGCAAACATGTATATCCACCACGCAAGTGCTCAATGTGGTTAAATATAACCCCGGTATTAGCTAGGCTGCCGACGCTGTGCCCTTTGCATGCATGGGATTCCTTACCACCTTTACCCATTTAAGGCCTGGGTCTGTTTCATAAAGCTGTTCGTAAAGTTACGCGTGACTTTACGAACGATTTATATATGAAAAGCCAAATGGGATGCTCAATCATTTTTTAACTGCATCAACTAAAGTTGAACTGTGCAGACTAGATTATTATAACAAACATTTTTAATACAAAGTATACTTTTTGCCATAATTTAATTGAGGTTATTTATAGTCACACTTTATGAAAACATCAGGAAAAACTTTGGGCATCCTATCTGGCACTTCTTATATAAGTCGTTTGTAAAGTCATGCGTAACTTTACGAACAGCTTTATGAAACAGACCCCTGGTTAGAGAATGGCTAATGTAGATGAATATCTTGCCAAAGGACACCAGTGCCAACTTAAGCTGGGGCTCCAACTCATGACATTGTTATTATTTCCCCGGTCACTGGATTCAATCCCAATTCTACACTTTACGTTGCACCACCCTCCAATCACTTTTGCAGCAATCCAGCTTGTTGCCGTGTTAATGGCTTGAATTTGATGTAAGAGTGAATTTGTTTAAATTCAGGATAGTATTCTGTAGATTGAATGTTGCATCACTCTCATGTTGAATGTTGCAGCAATCTACTGTTGAAGATGGCAATATTGTTAGGTTATACATTGCAACACTCGTATTTTAAGGTTGACACACTCCTATTCTCAAGTTTGCAGATTGCCTCTTGTATTTTACTAGGTACCAACTGGGTGGAGTGGAGCAAATTAAAGTAAAACACCTTTAATACTCAAGAACATAAATTGATATGATTTTTCTTTGATTTGATTTATATTTTCTTCCATCTTTGTAGCATCGCCTACTCCCGATTCTTGCCATAACTGTACTACTGCCTGGGCTGAAGATACCTGTTTGCCTACTTCCTGGGTTTGTGATGGAAGTGCTGATTGCCTTGATGAATCAGATGAACTTGATTGTCGTAAGTCAGAAAATTTGTGTGGATAGAGAGAAGACAATGTTCTTTAAAGATAAAGTTGTGTCCTTGATTTGTATAATTGCACTGTGAAAGAACTGTCTGGAATCTTTTTGAAGAGTACTCTAGAACGTTTGCAGATGGTGAAGTATAGGAATATACTCAGAATGATATAACAGTTATTTAAATAAATTTTGCTTTAAAATTGTCATTTTGCTTTGTACTAAAAATGTAATTACTCTGTGAATTATGTAAGTATTTTACTGACACCTAGCTGTGACTGGTAGCTCAAATGTGACCAGATGTAAATTTGCTATTGAAGTAAATAAAATGAAATATGAATAATAATGGATGATCTTTTCTTTTTTGTCTGGTACAGAGGTTTGTCCTGATGCTTCGTTTGCCTGCCCTGAGCCAGACTCAACATGTATTGAAGAGACTACCAAAACAATTGTTATTCATTGAGATATTCATGTATGTACTTCATGTTTTTGCATGCGTTCAATAGTGACTTTTAGTTAAACTGGCATTAACTGTATCTGATCTTTTTTTGAAACTTTATTGCAGTTACTCCTCCAACAAACTCCCCCTGCTTTGATTGTGCATCTCTTTATTGTGTCATCGATGAATTTGTTTGCGATGGAGCCGATGATTGCTTTAACGGAGAGGATGAATTAAACTGCACAAGTAAGTTGTTTAATATCACAGTACTATTATGTAAATTGAATGTTGCATCACTTTTTTGCTCAACGTGGCAACACTATTATGTTGAAGGTCACAGCGCAACCCAGGTCGAAAATCCCATAGAGACCAATAGAGACCATTAGAAAAATTCTATTGGTCTCTAATGGTGTCTGTTGGAGTCTATTGGTTTCTGTTGGACCCATAGAATTGAATCCAATAGAGACCATTCAAACCATCAGAAACCAATAGAAACCAATAGCACCCATAGAAACCAATATAAATAGAAACCAATAGGACCAATAGAAACCAATAGGACCAATAAGACCAATGGAAACCAATAGGACTAATAGAAACCAATAGGACCAATATAAACCAATAAGACCAATAGAAACCAATAGAACCGATAGGACCAATAGGACCAATAGAAAACCAATGAGACCAATAGAACCCAATGGGACCAATAGAAACCAATAGGTCCAATAGAAACCAATAGAAACCAACAGCTAAATCTATCTCATGGATATTCATGATTACTTTATACGTGTTCACAGAACATTACATGATCATAATTTGTTAAGCAACTTATGACAATGTACATCACTTTTGTGATTTTTATTTTCTTTCGGCAACTCATGACCAATAGATTATTTGTTTAATCATGTTACAATTTCATTAACGTTTTAGCAATAGATATATTGATTATAATGATTACTAACCAAGAAAAATTCATGTATGTTTATTATATAGAAATAGTACAAGCCTTCAGTTAAAATGAAGGATATTCTTAAACTCACTTCAAGTGATCTATGTGATGAAGTTAATGCAATTGAGATTAGAATATACTTTTTTTGGTGGACAGTTGCTAAAATCAATTTTGATTTATCATTTTTGATTTACCAATAGAATTAGCCATTGGACTATTGGTTTCAATAGGGAATCCAGAATATGGAACCATTAGAAACCCATAGAAAGATCTCTAATAATGGACCAACCGGAACCCATAGAAAATATCTAATGGAACAACAGAAACCCATAGAAGACGTGGGTGGATGCTGGTCCAATAGAAGCTTTCTGTTGGTCCATCAGCATTTCTTTCTGTGGGTTTGTGTTGGTCCAATAGATATTTTCTAATGGTATCTGTGGGTCCATCATTTTACTTTCCCCTATTGAAATCATTAAACACCAATAGCTCTAATGGTTTCTGATGGTCCAAAAGGATCGGATCCTAGTGGAATTTTGACCTGGGAACTCTCTTGTTTTGAAGCTGCAACACTTTTCTGTGGAAGATGGCGACAATTTTAGCGTACTGGATTTCAAATGCCTCCGCACGGGCAACTCCAGTGGTGTCACGGCGTTCGATCAAGCAATGCAATTGACACCGAGCAATAACTGGACTGCACTAATGCAGTACCTGTATTGTCGGCATAGCGCTAGCTCAACATATTTACATCCTTCAATGTTTCATGGAACCATGCAATTTTCTTTTATTTCTTTTCTGAATATGATGTGAATATGAATACGGTACATACAGAAGTGTGAACAAGGAATGATGTAGATGGAAGGGATTTAAAACAAATAAACAATGACTCATTTTGATCATATGTAAATTTTTTCATCCTTTTTATATCAATTTGAAAGACTAGTAGAAAGGTCCCATGAAAAGCATACCCCTATACAAATTTCAGTTCGCTTACACGCGAGCTCGTCAGCGTGCTCGCCAACGAGTTCGTCGACGAGCACGCAGACGAACTCGCCAGCGAGCTTGTTTCGTTACAAATATGCAAATTAGCTACGAGCTCATTGGCGTGCTCCAAATATGCAAGCTCGTCACTGGCCGATAAGCTCGTAAGCGTGCTCGTTGGCGAGCTCGTTGGCGTGCTCCAAATATGCATGCTCGTCACTGGCAGATAAGCTCGTTGGCGTGCTTGTTGGCATGCTCCAAATATGCAAGCTCGTCGGCGAGTTCATCAACGAGTTCGTTGGCGAGTTCGTCACCAAGTTCGTTGACAATCTTGTGGAAAAAATGGCTGCAAGCTTAATGGCGTGTTTAACAGCAGGTTGGCATTGAGAACAAATTTGTGTTTACATATAGAGCTTGATGATCCTGTTGAGCTATTGGCAAGCATATATATATACATTTATCTAGCTTATCAACCTTTCAATATCCTGGTAACATCTGCAGGCTGGCCATGCAGGGACAATTCAGTTGGCTAGCTGGTGAAGAATACAGTAATACTCTTAGGGCAATTTAAAAGCTCATTACTTCTGGGATATCAATCAATTATATCACTAATATATCAAAGAACAGAAAGAAAATATATAACATAAAATGAAACTTAAAACAAGTAGCTCTTTATTAGAGTCAATACAAACCCTGTATGATGCATGTTACCTGTATATGCAGGGTTCACAACTTCACACAACAAAATGAATAAATAAATGATTTCCAAATTATATAATTACACTGTATAATGAAATTAAATATGTGAGTAATTACACTGTAAAATACTCTGCCTTTGAAGAAATATTATTATCCCTTTTGGTAATTATCCATCATTCTAATCACTCATGATATTACAAAGATCCAAACTAATAAAGCGGTATTCATACAATAACTATATCTCTCTCTCTCTAAGTGCCATATCGTTTGAATTTGGCGATCATGCTGTTCCACAACCCTCGGCTCCTAGCCTTCTGTATTAGTACCACTCCTGGTTCTTTCACTCCTCTCTCTTCCAACAATTTCTGCAGACTGTCCATCCAAAGTATCCTCCTTCTTCCCCTACTCCTTCTTCCCACAATTTTCCCTGTCAAAGCAAGATTCTCTAGGCCTTCTTTACGTGTAATGTGACCCATGAACTTCAACTGCCTAATCAACATCTCACGTATCATTTTCCTTTGCACTCCTGCTCGTGTAAGAACTTCCTCATTACTTTGTCAGTCCAGGGGATTTTTATCATTCTTCTTAGAAACCACATTTCGCAAATTTCCAAATGCTTTTTAGTATCAGAGGCTAAAGTCCATGTTTCACTACCATACATAAGTACTGGGTAGATGTAACAATTCAATACCCTTATTCTGGTCCTCATACACATTGTTTGATTTGTCAGAATTTTGCCTAACTTTGAAAATGCAGGTTTAGCGAGAGCTATCCTTCTCTTGATCTCTGTCTCGCATCTGGCATCCTCGGTTATCATGCTGCCGAGGTAGTTAAATGAGGAGACTTGTTTAATAGTCTGTTCTTTCAGTTTCAAGTTACATTTTGGACTGCTCTTCTTGGATACCACCAGGCACTTTGTCTTGGTATAGTTGATCTCTAGTCCCATTCTCTCACTTTCTTTTACAACTACATTCAGGAGTCTCTGGAGATCTTTCTCTGATTCAGAAAATAAAACGGTGTCATCAGCATATCTAATATTTGTGATTGAATGACCACCCACTTGTATCCCATTTTCATCTTCCAATTCTCTTAGAATGATTTCACTCTACATATTGAACAGGTCTGGGGACATAACACAACCCTGTCTGACTCCCCGTCTGATGTTGATATATTCACTACACTCTCCTTCTACCCTGATGCATGCAAACTGATTCCAATATAGACTTTGTAGCAGTCTTAGATCGTTCCTATATATATCAAGCTTTTTCAGCTCTTCAAAAAGTTCTGAATGTCTTACTTTATCAAAAGCCTTTGAATAATCAATAAAACACATGTACACATCCTTTTGCATTTCGACTGCTCTCTCTCCGTTATATTTAATAATAATAATAATGTCAATTTATATAGCGCACATATCCATTCTAAAAGACTGCTCAAGGCGCTCTTGTACAACATCAACAATAATTATACAATATTAAAACTACAACATAATTATACACTATACAAACTACGACATAATTTTACAATATTATAACTACGACATAAACAAATGGTGCTTAAGTTTCTTCTTAAATGTTTCGACTGATGATGATTGTCTTATTTCTAACCACAAATATTGCATTTCTTGTGCCCGCATCCTTTACAAAACCAAATTGTTCCCTTCCGACCATGGGAGTTATGCTACTTCTTGCTCTCAAAAGCAGAATCCTCAAAATAATCTTAGTGATATGGCAAATAAGGCTGATTGTCCTATATTGCTCACAATCCACGGCTCCCGGATTCTTTGGGAGAGTAATGAAAATGGATCTGCCCAATTTATCTGGAAATGTTCCGTAATCATATATTTTGTTGATAATTTCTGTTAATCTATCAAAACTATATTCCTCTAATGCTTCAAACATTTCAGTGACCACACCATCTGGTCCAGCTGCTTTGTTCTTCTTCATCTTTGACATTGCCCAACGGACTTCTGATTTAAGAATTTTCTCCCCTTTGACTTCATCTGCAAAACTCGGCATTGCTTCCCTACTATCCTCAAAAAGTTCCCCAATGTATTGCGTCCACCTACTCATTTTGTCCTTCATTTCAAACAGGATTGACCCATCTTTTCCTTTGATACAGCCAGGGTTTGAACAACCAGACTTTTTACCTGAAATCTTATTTATTCTTTGGTAAACATTACTATTCTTATCGAATTGATTTTCAATTTCTACACATTGTTTAGCCAGTCTAGGTCCCTATATTTCTCGCATTGTCTATTTCAAATTTCTGTCTATCTTTCATCATTAAAAGAATCTCCTCTGTCATCCATTTGTTCTTTCTTTTTCTCTCTTTCGTCGGCACATACTCTTCCGCTGTTTCTACCAGAATATTTCTCATCGTCTCCCACGTGTTTTCTTCACCTTCATCTATGAGCAACTCAAACCTTTTCTTTACTTGTACAGTAAATTCTTGACGTATGTCCGGTTTACTCAACTGTTTAAAATCCAATATTTTCACAACTTTTGGTCTCTTGAGTTTGAAGTGTACATATCACCGGCACATGATCACTCCCGCAGTCAGCCCCTGGATAAGTTTTTGATTGTTTCACTGCTCTTTTAAATCTACTATTTATGGCAATATAGTCTATCTGGTTCCAGGACTCTTCCAAGTGTATACTCGCCTAGGGTGTTCTTTGAACCAAGTATTAGTGATGACCATGTTCTCCCCCTCACACCACTGAACCCATCTGTCCCCTCGTTCATTCCTTTCACCAATTCTATGCGGACCTACTGCTTTGCCCTCTGTACCTCGACCGACTTTAGCGTTCAGGTCTCCCAGGACAATGAGAATGTCATTTGATTTGCACTGAGATTTAGCTTTATCTAAGGAATCGTAAAGGTGTCAATAACTTCGTCAGCACTATCTGCCGTTGGTGCATAAACCACTATGATTGAGATGTTAAAAGGGTGTTCCTGTAATTTCACTAGGAGCACCCTATCACTTACACACCAGTGTCCCAACACACTTTTTGAGATATCTGGATCCAGCAGTAACCCCACACCTCTTTCATGCTTTTCACCTCCTGCATAAATCAATCTGTACTCATCTATCACAAACTCGCCGTTATTCAGCCACCTTGTTTCATTTAGTCCCAATATGTTTACATTTAGCCTCATCATCTATTGTTTAACATTTTCCAGCTTGCCGCTCTGATACAGTGTTCTCACATTCCATGTTCCAACTCTGATAGTATTCCTATTGCAAACAGTAGCTGGCTGACGGTCGGGGCACACCTGTCGCCCATGGGACACCCTACCGGGCGAGGTGCTTGTCCCTTTAGGTAGACGAGCCCCCTTCACGCCTTGGCTTTTGAGTTGTGATTCATCATGATTGTTCTTGGAATAATAGTGAAGTGGTTTTCTGTTGCCTTCTTCACCGCAGTAGTTAGCCGTATCTGGGATTATCCAGCATGCCAGTCATTATCAGAGGTTCACCGTTGTCCTAAAAGGATCTTCCGCCGAAACACTCCTACTGCATCGCTGCTGCCCAATGCAGAGCAAGCTAGGCTTATTTAAAGGCGGCCTAAACTCGCCTTCCCAATTCAACGTCTTAGGGGATGCAAGTTTTTATTGGTCCTACTGGTGCCACTCAGTACCACCACCAGCCCCCTGATGCCGAATAGTCCCCTTTTAGTCGCCTTTTACGACACGCAGAGGATACGTGGGGGGTATTTTTGACAGCCCACCCCACCCCAATAACTATATAGCATCCCCCTTCTTGTCAGTGTATTTACCAACCCAGGGTACCAAGTAATGATACATGTACATATACTATAGGATCTCTAGAACAATCCCTTCTTTATATCCGCTAGCAAACTAGGTAGGCCTAACTGTTGGCCTAGTTTTATTATAAATACACAAGTAGAAAATTTAGTTATAAGGTGTGAGAAATTAGTTTTTCTCTTACCTAAAACAAAGGAGCTGCAGTACCATTCAAAACCCATGTCTGCTCTCCACAACCGCAAGATGGAAAAAGACTGACCAAATAGGCCTAACAAATCAATTCATTCTTATCAGGAATGCTACCAGTGGTAATTCCACAAGAGAGAGTAGACAAGAAAGTGAGAGAGGGGAGAAGAGAGGAATAGGGATTTGTGTCTTAGCAGGGGGAATCCTACGTACATAAGGAGAGATCAAGATAGAAACAGGGAGTTGACCTCGAATCAAGCACTGGGTGTGTGCTCTTATGTAATACCTGATAGTGACGTTTCAGGGTGTTAAATATATGATACAGTCAGAATAAATGGCAACCCCCCCCCCCCCTCTTCCCAATCTGGTATGCTGCAAATAAATGTTTCAAAGTTTCAAAAGAATTTAATTAAATTTACAAGTAATTTGCCAGGTTACTTCAGCATGAAAAAGCTATTGTTTCAATTTTAACACAAATTTTCTGAACTTTCAATGTAATTGCATATACAATGTATGTTCTGACAAAGAGGCTCAAAAATGTATCAAAAAAATAAAGTATGCATTTGTTTACCTTAATTATTTCAGGTAGGAGATATCTTCAGATCAATATTTTGTATTAAAACAAAAATTACATAAAAAGGATGCTGGTGGAGACAAGAAACTAGGAAGTAGGAACTCATTTTCCTTGGCCCAAGACATTGGCATCCTGAAGGGAACTTTAAAATACATACATGTATACCGTGTGAGTCCAAAAAAAGTTTACACCTAGAAAATTGCTAATTATTTTAAAAATCATTTATGAACAGTAAATTATTATACATCTTATGAAAGAGTATTTTATTCCAAATCGTTTGGTATCACTTTTGTGTGGTATGTGTTCACGCTTGGATGAACTGGAGGCATTGTTTGTGAAAGTGCAAAAATCGACTTGCGCCAAAGTGATGCCTATAGTATGTATTATGTTGGGATCAGCGGAGTGCGAGAATGAATTGAATGTAACAAATGAAATGCATTGCATATGTTTTATGTAGAAAAGCAAATTCACACGCACACACACTAACAATGTTCGTTGATATTTTATATTTGATTTTTGATATGTGTGGCATGATTAATTTTGTTCGGGATGTTATGTTGATCTGTTATGACCGAAATAATACCCATATCGCAATTGTTTTATTCAAACATCACATAAGCAACTTTGGCGCAAGTCGATTTTTGCACTCTCGCATACAATGCCTCCTGTTCATCCAAGCGTGAACACATACCACACAAAAATGATACTGAATGATTCAGGATAAAACACTCTTTCATAGGATGTATAATAATTTATTGTTTACAGATGATTTTTAAAATAATTTGCAATCTTTTGGGTGTAAAATTTTTTTTGACTCACACTGCATACCCAACTGTTTTCCTGGGAGCTCGATCACCTGTTTACCGGCGAGATCGTGGCGAGCTCCCCCTTTTTCCTGTCAGCTCCCCCATTTTCCCAGAGCTCGTAGCAAAATATCCCCCATTTTCCAGCGAGCTCGCCACCAGCTCCCCAGTTTACCCCCAAGGTTGTGGCGAGCTCCCCAATATACCCCCGAGCGTGCCACAAACTCCCCAGTTTACCCCCAAGTTCGCCACGAGCTCCCGAGTTTACCCCCGAGCTCGCCACGAGCTCCCTAGTTTACCCCCGAGCTCGCCACGAGCTCCCCCTTTTACCCACGAGCTGGCCACGAGCACCCCCTTTTACCAACAAGCTCACCACGAGCTCCCCCTTTTACCCACGAGCTCTCCACGAGCTATCCACAAGCTCCCAAGTTTACCCCCCAAGCTCACCACGAGGTCCCCCTTTTACCCGCGAGTTCGCCACGAGCTCATGGCGAACTCGTGTACAAGCTCGCCAAGATTTTGTAAGATCGTTACTAGCGTCCTGGAAGCGTGTTACAAGCTTAAAGCCTAAAACGATCTTATTAAGCTTACCACGAGCATAATACGAGTTCCCGACAAACTTAAATTTGTATAGGGGTAGTTCTCAAAACACCCTCGCATTTATCACAAGGAATAGCTGAAAACTCTGGAGCTTGCATATGTGTGTTTACAGTCCCATACGTACTTCTCATTTCGCACAAGTCCATAAATACAGGTTCTCAAAAAAAAAAGTAATATCATGACTGGATTCATTTTGTTGTCCATCTTGTCATAGTATAACAGTAAAGTAGGAGCTATTGATCACTGTCCCAACTTTTTACCAGACAGGGCCTAGGTCTAACCTTTTCCATTTTATTGATATGAGCAATGTTTTTTTGTTACAGGTACACCTCTTCCATGCTTCCAGTGTGATTCAGATTGGTCTTGTGTTTATGATTCTTGGGTTTGTGATGGTGTTGCCGACTGTTACAATGGAGAAGACGAAGCTGGTTGCAACGGTCAGTTCCATGCAAGCTCAAATGACAAAATAACAGAATCAAACAATTTAATTTTAAACTTTTGCATATGTTTTTACCATCAAAATATGACCTTCATAAATGGAAAAATTAAAAATTATTATGTATGTGAAGATTGGTATACCATTGAAACATCACAGCAAATTGTAACATGTTTGATATATTTTTTGGGGGGCATTAAATATTAACATGAATGAGAAAACTTTAATAATATGATATTTATAAGAACTATGTTAAACATATTGAAACATAAGCAAAGGTTAATGAAAGACAGATAAAAGCTTTGATATGCTAAGATAATTATTTTGTTTTACATGTATATATGTTATGGTGAATGTTTAAGATATGTGAATTAAAGTTCTCTTTTCCTTTTGTCATTATTATTATAATCGCCACCATATACAAACCCTAACATGAGATTGTTATTGTTTTACATTTCCTATAACAGATTGTGGAGAAGACGAGTATTCGTGTTTCTTTGATGATACTACATGTTTCAATGCAAGCGATGTATGTGATGGAATATATGACTGCCCTAGTGGTGCAGATGAATTTAACTGTACAGGTACCAATCCTCTTTAACTTTATATTCCCCTTCATTTTCCCCTTTATTTATCTTTTCATTTCATATGTATAATTCATTTGAAATATTTATTCATATACTTATTTATTCTTTTTTTATTGTTACGTTTATTCCTTTATCAATTTATTTCTTTGTGTATTAATTTCATTTTACTTCATATCAATGTCATTAAATTGAAGATACAGACTGGAATTTAAAATCACTATTTTCATGTAACAATTGGACCTTTTTTGCTGTGTTTCGTAATTTCAATATGTGTTGGTTCATTCAATATACTTATTGATCTGCTTTAAAACTTTTTTAGGAGTTGTACAAAAAATTACTGGTGCAAATTTGTTGAACAAAATCTGCTTTTTTAGACCTTTAGAAAATTATCAACTTCTATGGCTTTTTTGAATTGTTTTGCCTTCCTATAATTAATTACTTTCACTGACTTGCCTATTTTCTTCACTTTTCTTCTCTATCCTAAGGATGTCTTGCCTGTAGTTATACCTCTGATTGTCTGATTGGCCTGCAAGTCTGTAACTTCTATAATGATTGTCCAGGAGGAGAAGATGAAACAGAGGGTCTCTGCAACCACTCTCAATTTATTGGTAAGTTTCTAAATATTACAGGAGGGGGAGACAAAGCTTACTGTCTCTGTGAACATGCTATCCAAATTTGCTAAAATATAAATCTGGCCTTTGGTCTAAATTCATATTATAACAAGGAAGGGGCACCGTAAATGTTTTCATTGTGTTAAACGTGAATTTACACCGAGCATCACGTAGGTTAACAGAAATTAGAAGAATTTCAAACACAGAGTTTATCATTCATACATGTGGGTCTATGATTATATTTATGATCGTACACAATGGAAATATGAAGCTGCATACTGCTAGGCGCTTTACTTTAATTGCTCCGCACATGGACAGAGATTGACAGAGCTATTCTCTGCTTAAGGCTATATAAATTGGTTTAAAGTGTCAAATCAGAGTCTGTGTCTGCAGACTACTTCAGTTCTGTATTTAATGTTTAGCCTACATGTACATTAAGCTTGTATGCATGACCTAAATATAAAATGTTCTTATTCTTTCTCTCTATCTATTTGTTATACCCTAGACAATATTGAGATTAAGACTGGAGAGTGGCAGCTCTTTAGTGAAGGTTATGTATCAGAGAGGATTCTTGATGATCGTGATACACCAGCTAGTAACATCTATGATTTTACTCATTATGGCTTCAACTCAGATCCTGGAACCACGCTTTATATCGAGATACAGGTTACCCTTCATTCTTATAACCCAAACCCAAGTAAACTAAACCTTAAACCTATCCCTTACCCTTGCCGTAATCATCATCACCCTTAATCACAAGTTCATCCTCGTCCCCACTCTTGCCTTCACCTTAACCCAAACAATCACCTTCACCCATTCCCTAACTCTCCTTGCCTTAACTCTCACCCTAACCTAGCTCACCCTAACCCTAGCCCTCTTCTTATCCCTTACACTCACCCTTCTTCCTAACCCTCACCTAACCCTCGCCCTCAACTAATCCTCGACTTCGCCCTTACCCTCCCCTCACCCTCACCCTCCCCTCCCCTCCCCTCTAACCCTCAACCTCACATTTACCCTTACCCTCCCCTGACCCTCCCCTAACCCTGACCCTCGACCTCCCCTTAAACTCACCCCTAACCTTACCCTCCCCTTATCCCCCTCTCTAACCCTCGCCTTAAGCCTGAGCCTAACCCTCCCCCTTACCCTCAGCCTCACCCTTACCTATCCCTCATCCTAACCCTCATCCTTACCCTTCCCTAACATTCACCATCCCCTAACCTCACTCTAACCCTCACTGTAACCCTCTGCTTCACCCCCTGTATCCTTCACCCTTGCCCTCATCCTCATGCTCTCCATCATCCTCTGACTTAACGGTAACCTCACCCTCACCCTCCCCTAACCCTTACCCTTACCCACACCCTTACCCTCCCCTACCTCTCACCCTCACCCTAGCCCTAAACCTAACCCTGCCCATTAACCATTACCTCAACCTCACCTCACCCTTACCCTTACCCTCGCCCCTCACCCTCCCCCTCACCCTTACCCTCACCCTCGCCCTAAACCTCGCCCTAAACCTCACCCTCACCCACATCCTCTTCTCACCCTCCCCCAGCCTCAACTTTACTCTAACCCTCACCCTAACCCTCACCCTTCCTCTCCCTAACAAACTTATCCTTAAACCAACCCTCCCCTTAACACTCACCTTCCCCCTAACCCTAACCCTTACCCTCACCCTTACCCTCGCCCTAAACCTCACCCTCCCCCTCACCCTCCCCCTATATCCCTCACCCTAACCCTCATCCTTGCCCTCAACTAACCCATCAATCCTCCCCTTACCCTCAACCTTACTCTCACCCTCGCCCTAACCCTTACTCTCACCCTTACTGTCACCCTCACTCTTACCCTCCCCTAGCTTTCACCCTATCTCTCACCCTCACCCTCGCCCTCAACCTTACCCTCGCCCTTACCCTAGACCTCAACCTAGCTTTTTGTGAAGGAGAGACTTCTTGATGATTGTGATAGCCGAGCTTGTAACTTGCCCTCACCATACCCTCACTCTTACCCTAACCCTCACCCTTACCCACACCCTTACCCTTATCCTAACCCTCACCTTTACCTTCACTCTCAGCCTTACTCTACCCTTCCCCTATCCCTCACTCTAAACCTCACCCTAACCCTCACTCTTAACCTCCCCATAACCACACCCTCCCCCTAACCCTCACTCTTACCCACACCTGTACCCTTATCCTAACCCTCACCTTTACCTTCACTCTCAGCCGTACTCTACCCTTCCCCCTATCCCTCACTCTAAACCTCACCCTTACCCTCACTCTTAACCTCTCCATAACCACACCCTCCCCCTAACCCTCACCCTTACCCACACCTGTACCCTTATCCTAACCCTCACCTTTACCTTCACTCTCAGCCGTACTCTACCCTTCCCCCTATCCCTCACTCTAAACCTCACCCTTACCCTCACTCTTAACCTCCCCATAACCACACCCTCCCCCTAACCCTCACCCTAACCCTCACTGCAAAATAAAGAATCACACTGTCAAATGACCCTGGAAATGTGACGAGGTTTTTGCTTCTTTAAAGTTTCTATGAAAACACAAAACAAAGCTTTTTCAAGCGCCTGGACTTTTTTAACCATATATCTTATTACAAAATGATGCGTATCAAACTTATTACCCTTATGATACTAAAAATCTCTCATATTTTCAATTTTATGAATGAACATTATTGTAAAATATATGATTGTTTCCTTTTGATCCTTTACGTTTCTGTTTCTCATTCGTTTACCATTGTTTTACATTTCATTTGCACTATTCCTATTTTTTCAAAAATCTTGAATGCAGAATTTGACAGTGTCTCTGTCTGGCTCTCTTGTACCCCTGGTTCGTATCTCCTTTGGATCTGGAGCCGACCCGACGGACCTTAATGCTACCCGAGCATATGTAGATGGATATGGGAATGCAGCAAGCATCAGCAACTCCATGAACTTCTCCCTTACCAATAATACAGGCTTTCTTTTAATTGCCATTCCAAAAACTGTCATTGGCATCTTCAATATCATATTCAGAGTCACAGCTATCGGTAAGAAGCACTGTGTGCATTAAATCTGAATGAAGTGACTGGGCTATACACAACATTGTCGAGCACATTAAATAACATTAATGGGTGTACAAGACTTGCTCACAGCAAATCCGTAGTCCCATGAAGAAATGACCCTCCCTCCCTCCCCAGTCTCTTGGAGACTCTTCAGTGAAGGGAAATGAAAGATAATGAATTTTCGATATGGGGGATTGGTGGAAAATGCAGAAATAGTTAAGGCCTTTTGGTCATAAAACTGAAAGCTAATCCTGGTGATTGACAACACCTGTTATTGCATAAACACCCAAATGGTGTCGAATTTAATATGAGAGCTCACTACAATGCCTCTTTAAAACTCGGTAACAGTGTTGAAGGTTGATGAAAAAACTGTAATTTTTGTTTGAAATGTTACTTATTATATTTCTCCTACCGTACTAAACCTCTAACATGCAAAAGATCCTGACAAAATTCTCAAACTACAAGGATATTAAAGGTTTTCTTTGAAGGCGTCACTGTGCGACACTCTCTAACAGTAAATTCTTCCAACCAATTTTTGAATTATCCCAATCGTTTTCCATAAAAAAAAGACATAAAACAGGCTTTTAAAAATCTTTCAACACTTAAATGTCTAGACTGGTTTTAAATTCACCTCAAATTTAATTGAATTAGGATATTATAATTGAGAGAATTCAGGAATCGATCAGATCAGTTTTTCCCAATTTGTATCATTAATAATGGTCAGTTTTCACTCTAACTTTCAGATTATCTTTAATTTTACACCTTGCATTGAATTCACTACCTTAATTAGCACCATTTTGTCTTATCTTAACAATGTTACCAAGTCCCTTTAAGGCACAGGTGTCTACTGAATATCCTTTCCTGTTGATATATATGATTTATGTTGTACATGATGTGAGCTATTTCTTAAAGAAATTTTGTTGATTCTTCTGCAGAAGAGAACCAGTTCGTAAAATAACATAAGTTCAAATTGTTCATTCAGTTTTTTTTGTTCAACGTTAATGACACGATAAAGTATTCTTTGTCAGGAGTGTCTGAAATGTTCCAAATGTTAAGCAAAACTTCTTTTAATTGAAATATGGCCAGATAGTTCATTTCAGAAATATCTAAAAAGTAAACAATGATACAAAGTTTGGTTCTTTTCTGCACTGGCTCTCCACAAAAGAACCAAGAGTCATTTTAAGGACTAACCCTCATGGTTTACATTAAAACTTATGTATAATAATAATAATAATAATACTCAGTTTTTATATAGCGCTTATTACAATCACTAAGCGCTTCCAAACTTGGAGATTATTACCCCAGCTTTAGCTGTGCTGCCATTACGGCGCTCTAGCATTTCAAATAATTAATTCCTGCCAGGTACCCATTACATCACCTGGGTTAAGTGTGGCAAATGTAGATCAATGTCTTGCCAAAGGACATTAGTGCCAAGGCCGGCCTCGACCACGGCACCTGTATAATCTTCTCATCATGAAAATGTTCAAAGAACACGCTCTTTCCTTTTGCAGAATGCGTGGGCCCTGAGGTGGCATGTTATGGCTCCCCTCACTGCTATGACTGGTTGGATGATACATGCGATGGAGAAATCCAATGTGTGGATAGCGGGGAAGATGAGTTTGGGTGTGAAGGTAAGATACTGAAAAGGATGATGAGAAGGAGGAGAAGGAAGAATGATAAATGTGATATGGAGAAATCAAGCTCGATAGCCAGGAAGATGTGTTAAGCTTGGGCATGATGGTGAAATGTAGTTGAGTGGTTTAAACATTTGACTTTAGATGCGAAGGTAATGGAATCAAGCCCTGGTACTGCAGCAGTTGATGCCCTAATGATTACAATGTACAAAATGTTTGATTAGTTCAAGGGGGATATCGATATGCTGCCCACAACTTTTCTGTAAAAAAACAATCAACAAACAATTAAAAGAATGAATACATGTGGGGAACATGCCAGCATTTTGAGGTTGAATGTTGCTTCACTCTTTCTAAAAGATTTTAGCTTGCTTAATTTTGAATGTTGGAAATCTCCAATGCTGTTGCAATATTTCTGTTAAAAATGACAACATTCTTGCGTTGAGTGTTGCAACACTCCTATTTTCTAAGTTTGCAACATAAAATGCAGCCAAATTAAAACAAAAATTGGGTGTTTGTGTATCGAACTACAAAACAATTGTCATTCGTTGCAACATTTCTGTTAAAGATGGCAATATTCTTATGTTGAGTGTTGCAACACTCTTATGTTTAATGTCATAACACTCTTATTTTCAAATTTGCAAGATAGAATGCAGACAAATTATAAAAATCAGGGTTTGTATATATTGACTACCAAAACAATTTTTATTCATTGCGATGTTCATGTATGTATTTCATGTTTTTGCATGCGTTCAATAGTGACTTTTAGTTAAACTGGCATTAACTGTATCTGATCTTTTTTTAAAACTTTATTCCAGTTACCCCTCCAACAAACTCCCCCTGCTTTGATTGTGCATCTCGTTATTGTGTTATCGATGAATTCGTTTGCGATGGTGACGATGATTGCTTTAACGGAGAGGATGAATTAAACTGCACAAGTAAGTTGTTTAATATCACAGTACTATTATGTAAATTGAATGTTGCATCACTCTTTTGCTCAATGTGGCAACACTATTATGTAGAAGGTCACATCGCAACTCTCTTGTTTTGAAGCTGCAAAACTTTTCTGTGGAAGATGGCAACAATTTTAGCGTACTGGATTTCAAATGCCTCCGCACGGGCAACTTCAGTGGTGTCACGGCGTTCGATCAAGCCATGCAATTGACGCCGAGCAATAACTGGACTGCACTAATGCAGTACCTGTATGGGCGGCATAGCGCTAGCTCAACATATTTACATCCTTCATTGTTTCATGGAACCATGCAATTTTATTTTATTTCTTTTCTGAATATGATGTGAATATGAATACGGTACATATTATTACAGAAGTGTATACAAGGAATGATATAGATGGAAGGGATATAAAACAAATAAACAATGACTCATTTTGATCATTTGTAAATTTTTTCATTCTTTTTATATCAATTTGAAAGACTAGTAGAAAGGTCCCATGAAAAGCATACCCCTAAACAAATTTCAGTACGCTTACACGCGAGCTCGTCGACGAGCACGCAGATGAACTCGCCAGCGAGCTTGTTTCATTCCAAATATGCAAATTAGCTACGAGCTCGTTGGCGTGCTCCAAATATGCAAGCTTGTCACTGGCCGATAAGCTCGTTAGCGTGCTCGTTGGCGAGCTCGTTGGCGTGCTCCAAATATGCAAGCTCGTCACTGGCATATAAGTCGTTGGCATGCTCGTTGGCGTGCTCCAAATATGCAAGCTCGTCGGCGAGTTCATCAACGAGTTCGTTGGCGAGTTCGTCATCGAGTTCGCTGACAATCTCGCGGTAAAAATGGCTACAAGCTTAATGGCGTGCTTAACAGCAGGTTGGCATTGAGAACAAATTTGTGTTTACATATAGAGCTTGATGATCCTGTTGAGCTATTGGCAAGCATATATATATACATTTATCAAACTTATCAACCTTTCAATATCCTGGTAACATCTGCAGGCTGGCTATGCAGGGACAATTCAGTTGGCTAGCTGGTGAAGAATACAGTAATACTCTTAGGGCAATTTAAAAGATCATTACTTCTGGGATTTCAATCAATTATATCACTAATATATCAAAGAACAGAAAGAAAATATATAACATAAAATGAAACTTAAAACAAGTAGCTCTTTATTAGAGTCAATACAAACCCTGTATAATGCATGTTACCTGTATGCAGGGTTCACAACTTCACAAAACAGTATGAATGAATAAATGATTTCCAAATTATATAATTACACTGTATAATGAAATTAAATATGTGAGTAATTACACTGTAAAATACTCTGCCTTTGAAGAAATATTATTATCCCTTTTGGTAATTATCCATCATTCTAATCACTCATAATATTACAAAGATCCAAACTAATAAAGCGGTATTCATACAATAACTATATAGCATCCCCCTTCTTGTCAGTGTATTCACCAACCCAGGGTACGAAGTAATGATACATGTACATATACTATAGGATCTCTAGAACAATCCCTTCTTTATATCCGCTAGCAAACTAGGTAGGCCTAACTGTTGGCCTAGTCTTATTATAAATACACAAGTAGAACATTTAGTTATAAGGTGTGTGAAATTAGTTTTCTCTTACCTAAAACAAAGGAGCTGCAGTACCATTCAAAACCCATGTCTGCTCTCCACAACCGCAAGATGGAAAAAGACTGACCAAATAGGCCTAACAAATCAATTCATTCTTATCAGGAATGCTACCAGTGGTAATTCCACAAGAGAGAGTAGATAAGAAAGTGAGAGAGGGGAGAAGAGAGGAATAGGGATTTGTGTCTAAGCAGGGGGAATCCTACGTACATAAGGAGAGAGCAAAATAGAAACAGGGAGTTGACCTCGAATCAAGCACTGGGTGTGTGCTCTTATGTAATACCTGATAGTGACGTTTCAGGGTGTTAAATATATGATACAGTCAGAATAAATGGCAACCCCCCCCCCCCCCCTTCCCAATCTGGTATGCTGCAAATAAATGTTTCAAAGTTTCAAAATATTTTTTTTTTTAAACATCACTTTATTGTTCAAACTTGCACAACAAAGGAGAACAATAGCCCAGGACAATTCCATTTTACTGGAAAATGCAGGGCATTAAAAGTACATACATGTAGATATACAGTGAATGTTATATAACATCAACAAAAATTAACTAATTTTACAACATAGTGAAAGCTGAGGAGTGATGGATATTCCTAGCTATAAATAAGAGGAGCTAAATATTGAAATTTCATTTGATATATCAACTTAATAAATACGAAGCATACATAATGATTATTATAAGAGTTTGATTTGAGTTAACCCTTACTGTACTGGGCTATTTCGAGCACTCTCTGACTGGGGGGGGGGGGGGGCCTGGGAGGCCCCCCCTTTGATCTCGGCTGTCGAATGTCCGATGAACGCGAAAAATTGCATGTTTGTAGATATTTACGTAAGGAACAAGATGGTATAATTAGTTTTTTTCCTAATATGCAAATTTTTGTCGTTATAGCTTAATTAATTATGCAAAATGCTAATTTTATGCATTTTACAGAAAACTCTACATATTTGTCCGCAGACTTGTGAAGAATCTTGAAAATGTATTGGATAAATGTTTCCTTCATCTCAAATTCATGAGGTTTCATTATTTTTATGATATTTGAAAATGCATAGTTAATTTGCATAAATTATGAATACGCATTCATGAATATCAAATCTGGAAATATATATAGGGAACTAGAATCATTACAAAAATTGTCAGACTCCACTTTTTGTTATTCATATGAAACTTCTTTTCTATAAACACAAAATAGTTATTTGATGTAATTAATTATGGTAATTTATGCAAATTTGATGCGATTTTCAATTTTTATTTTCTTATGTATTTTATTGTTTTTTATTTCTTATTATATCTATTTTTTTATTTCTAATGTATTCTTTTGTTCTGAAATACATCAAGTTACTTTGAGAAACATATAAAAGCAATTTGATATCAATTCATATCTTCACAATTCTGCTTGTACATGAATATATGCAATTATAGCACTTTTTTATGACATGCGCATACTAATTGTTATGTAACACCTTACAGGTATATCCGATTTCGACGAAAATGGTATCAAAATGTGCGTAAAATTAGAGGGAAAAAAGTCATGAAACGACAATTCAAAATTCTTGGCGGTTGCGGCGCGATCTCCGAAAATGTCGAGCCCCCCCCCCCCCAGTACAGTAAGGGTTAATGTTTAATACAAAGAGGATTCTATCAGTGCCAGGCAATGAAAAGAGACGAGCAGTAGAAAGAAAATATAAGACTGGTTACAAGGTGTATTAACCAATTTGTGTGTGTGAGTAATTACATACTTGAAATGCGAAGGGGAATTTTGGTTTCCCATTTATTGGCATTCTTTGAGTAGTAGATGACAAACGAAGAAACAATAGATAGTTTGGATAGAGTATGTCGAACTTGTTTCGCATTGACAGGTTTTCCCATTTCTTTCAACAGCTGCTTTAGCCTCGTCACATTCTCTGGCGAAATATGACCTCTAGAGCCGATTTCCAACGGAAGATACACCACAGAATATCCATTAGCCTGTATATCGGCAACTAACGGGGCATATTTGTTCGATTAATATTCATGTGCCTTAACTACATTCATTTCAAAGGGAACTGACAATTCCAGTATGAGGATTTTCTTTAAGTTCTTCCAAAAACACAAATGTCTGGGATGAGGTTGGTTTGGGTACACTCTAGTGGAATTGTGGAGATGCCTTCTTTTGTCCATCGCTCTACTTTCAGGTCTGTGTACATAATAGTGTCGCTATGAGAGGCGATGCCTTCTTGAATAATTTCGGCAAGATACAAAAGTATGTTGTCATGGCGCCAAGTATAGCGTCCCTCGTCAAGTGACACAGGGCATGCGTTCAATGCATGGTGTACTGTTTCTCTATTTTCACATTTTTTACAGTTTGCTGATGCCCTTTTACCCCATCTAGTAAGGTTTGCATTCGTATTAAGTGTATCTGAAAGCGAATTCATGAGAAATTTTGCAACTTTGTTGGGTAGGTTGTATATCAGGCTTTTCCATTCTACTGATTTTGATTCCAAGTTTACAAGTTCAAAAAACTTCAAAGAATTTAATTACATTTACAAGTAATTTGACAGGTTACTTCAGCATGAAAAAGCTATTGTTTCAATTTTAACACAAATTTTCTGAACTTTCAATGTAATTGCATATACAATGTATGTTCTGACAAAGAGGCTCAAAAATGTATCAAAATAATAAAGTATGCATTTGTTTACCTTAATTATTTCAGGTAAGAGATATCTTCAGATCAATATTTTGTATTAAAACAAAAATTACATCAAAAGGATGCTGGTGGAGACAAGAAAATAGGAAGTAGGAACTCATTTTCCTTGGCCCAAGACATTTAAACAATACATGTATATATATTAATAGAATAAATAAAAGAAATGGGCATCCTGAAGGGAACTTTAAAATACATATACATGTAAAGCGTGTGAGTCCAAAAAAAGTTTACAGCTAGAAAATTGCTAATTATTTTAAAAATCATTTATGAACAGTAAATTATTATACATCTCATGAAAGAGTGTTTTATTCCAAATCGTTTGGTATCACTTTTGTGTGGTATGTGTTCACGCTTGGATGAACAGGAGGCATTGTTTGTGAAAGTGCAAAAATCGACTTGCGCCAAAGTGATGCCTACAGTATGTATTATGTTGGGATCAGCGGAGTGCGAGAATGAATTGAATGTATCAAATGAAATGCATCGAATTTGTTTTATGTAGGAAAGCAAAGTCACACGCACAGACACTAACAATGTTCGTAGATATTTTATATTCGATTTTTGATATGTGTGGCATGATTAATTTTGTTCAGGATGTTATGTTGATCTGTTATGACCGAAATAATACCCATATCGCAATTGTTTTATTCAAAGATCACATAAGCAACTTTGGCGCAAGTCGATTTTTGCACTCTCGCATACAATGCCTCCTGTTCATCCAAGCGTGAACACATACCACACAAAAATGATGCTAAATGATTCAGGATAAAACACTCTTTTATAGGATGAATAATAATTTACTGTTCACAGATGATTTTTAAAATAATTAGCAATTTTTTAGGTGTAAACTTTTTTTTGACTCACACTGTATACCCAACTGTTTTCCTGGGAGCTCGATCACCTGTTTACCAGTGAGATCGTGGTGAGCTCCCCCTTTTTCCTGTCAGCTCCCCCATTTTCCCAGAACTCGTGGCGAAATATCCCCCATTTTCCAGTGAGCTCGCCACCAGCTCCCCAGTTTACCCCCAAAGTTGTGGCGAGCTCCCCAATAAACCCCCGAGCGCACCAAAAGCTCCCAGTTTACCCCCGAGTTCGCCACGAGCTTCAGAGTTTAACCCCGAGCTCGCCACGAGCTCCCCAGTTTAACCTTGAGCTCGCCATGAACTCCCCCTTTTACCCACGAGCTCGCCATGAGCTCCCCCTTTTACCAACAAGCTCGCCACAAGCTCCCCATTTTATCCACGAGCTCTCTACAAGCTCCCCAGTTTACTCCCCAAGCTCACCATGAGGTCCCCCTTTTACCCGCGAGTTCGCCACGAGCTCGCCAAGATTTTGTAAGGTCGTTACTAGCGTCCTGGAAGCGTGTTACGAGCTTAAAGCCTAAAAACCAATCTTATTAAGCTTACTACGAGCATAATACGAGTTCGCGACGAACTTAAATTTCTATAGGGGTAGTTCTCAAAACACCCTCGTATTTATCACAAGGAATAGCTGAAAACTCTGGAGCTTGCATATGTGTGTTTACAGTCCCATACGTACTTCTCATTTCGCACAAGTCCATAAATACAGGTTCTCAAAAAAAAAATAATATCATGACTGGATTCATTTTGTTGTCCATCTTGTCATAGTATAACAGTAAAGTAGGAGCTATTGATCACTGTCCCAACTCTTTACCAGACAGGGCCTAGGTCTAACCTTTTCCATTTTATTGATATGAGCTAATGTATTTTGTTACAGGTACACCTCTTCCATGCGTCCAGTGTGATTCAGATTGGTCTTGTGTTTATGATTCTTGGATTTGTGATGGTGTTGCCGACTGTTACAATGGAGAAGACGAAGCTGATTGCAACGGTCAGTTCCATGCAAGCTCAAATGACAAAATAACAGAATCAAACAATTTAATTTTTAACTTTTGCATATGTTTTTACCATCAAAATATGACCTTCATAAATGGAAAAATTAAAAATTATTATGTATGTGAAGATTGGTATACCATTGAAACATCACAGCAAATTGTAACATGTTTGATATATTTTTTGGGGGGGCATTAAATATTAACATGAATGAGAATACTTTAATAATATGATATTTATAAGAACTATGTTAAACATATTGAAACATAAGCAAAGTTTAATGAAAGACAGATAAAAGCTTTGATATGCTAAGATAATTATTTTGTTTTACATGTATATATGTTAATATGGTGAATGTTTAAAATATGTGAATTAAAGTTCCCTTTTCCTGTTGTCATCATCATTATTATAATCACCACGATATACAAACCCTAACATGAGATTGTTATTGTTTTACATTTCCTATAACAGATTGTGGAGAAGACGAGTATCCATGTTTCTTTGATGATACTACATGTTTCAATGCAAGCGATGTATGTGATGGAATATATGACTGCCCTAGTGGTGCAGATGAATTTAACTGTACAGGTACTATTCCTCTTTAACTTTATATTCCCCTTCATTTTCCCCTTTATTTATCTTTTAATTTTATATGTATAATTTATTTGAATTATTTATTCATATACTTATTTATTATTTTTTTATTGTTACGTTTATTCCTTTATCAATTTATTTCTTTGTGTATTAATTTCATTTTACTTCATATTAATGTCATTATATTGAAGATACAGACTGGAATTTAAAATCACTATTTTCATGTAACAATTGGACCTTTTTTGCTGGGTTTCGTAATTTAAATATGTGTTGGCTCATTCAATATACTTACTGATCTGCTTTAAAACTTTTTTAGGAGTTGTACAAAAAATTACTGGTGCAAATTTGTGGAACAAAATCTGCTTTTTTAGACCTTTAGAAAATTATCAACTTCTACGGCTTTTTTGAATTGTTTTGCCTTTCTTTAATTAATTATTTTCACTGACTTGCCTGTTTTCTTCACTTTTCTTCTCTATCCTAAGGATGTCTTGCCTGTAGTGATACCTCTGATTGTCTAATCGGCCTGCAAGTCTGTAACTTCTATAATGATTGTCCAGGAGGAGAAGATGAAACAGAGGGTCTCTGCAACCACTCTCAATTTATCGGTAAGTTTCTAAATATTACAGGAGGGGGAGACAAAGCTTACTGTCTCTGTGAACACACTATGCAAATTTGCTAAAATATAAATCTGGCCTTTGGTCTAAATTCATATTATAACAAAGGAAGGGGCACCGTAAATGTTTTCATTGTGTTAAACGTGAATTTACACCGAGCATCAGGTAGCTTAACAGAAATTAGAAGAATTCCAAACACAGAGTTTATCATTCATACATGTGGGTCTATGATTATTTTTATGATCGTACACAATGGAAATATGAAGCTGCATACTGCTAGGTGCTTTACTTTAATTGCTCCGCACATGGACATAGATTGACAGAGCTATTCTCTGCTTAAGGCTATATAAATTGGTTTAAAGTGTCAAATCAGAGTCTGTGTCTGCAGACTACTTCAGTTCTGTATTTAAGGTTTAGCCTACATGTACATGTACATTAAGCTTGTATGCATGACCTAAATATAAAATGTTCTCATTCTTTCTCTCTATCTATTTGTTATACCCTAGACAATATTGAGATTAAGACTGGAGAGTGGCAGCTCTTTAGTGAAGGTTATGTATCAGAGAGGATTCTTGATGATCGTGATACACCAGCTAGTAACATCTATGATTTTACTCATTATGGCTTCAACTCAGATCCTGGAACCACGCTTTATATCGAGATACAGGTTACCCTTCATTCTTATAACACAAACCCAAGTAACCTAAACCTTAAACCTATCCCTTACCCTTGCCGTAATCATCATCACACTTAATCACAAGTTCATCCTCGTCCCCACTCTTGCCTTCACCTTAACCCCAAAAATCACCTTCACCCATTCCCTAACTCTCCTTGCCTTAACTCTCACCCTAACCTAGCTCACCCTAACCCTAGCCCTCTTCTTATCACTTACACTCACCCTTCTCCCTAACCCTCACCTAACCCTCGCCCTCAACTAATCCACGACTTCGCCCTTACCCTCCCCTCACCCTCACCCTCCCCTCCCCTCCCTCTAACCCTCAACCTCACATTTACCCTTACCCTCCCCTGACCCTCCCCTAACCCTGACCCTCGACCTCCCCTTAAACTCACCCCTAACCTTACCCTCCCCTTTTCCCCCTCTCTTACCCTCACCTTAAGCCTGAGCCTAACCCTCCCCTTACTCTCAGCCTCACCCTTACCTATCCCTTACCCTAACCCTCATCCTTACCCTTCCCTAACACTCACCATCCCCTAACCTCGCTCTAACCCTCACTGTAACCCTCTGCTTCACCCCCTGTATCCTTCACCCTTGCCCTCATCCTCATGCTCTCCATCATCCTCAGACTTAACGCTAACCTCACTCTAACCTTCACCCTCCCCTAACCTTCACCCTAACCCTTACCCTTACCCTCACCCTTACCCTCCCCTAGCTCTCATCCTCATCCTAGCCCTAAACCTAACCCTGCCCATTAACAATTACCTCAACCTCACCTCACCCTTACCCTCGCCCTAAAACTCACCCACCCCTTACCCTCCCCTCACCGTCCCCCTCACCCTTACCCTCACCCTCGCCCTAAACCTCACCCTCACCCACATCCTCTTCTCATCCTCCCCCAGCCTCAACTTTACTCTAACCCTCACCCTAACCCTCACCCTTTCTCTCCCTAACAAACTTATCCTTAAACCAACCCTCCCCCTAACACTCACCTTCCCCCTAACCCTAACCCTTACCCTCACCCTTACCCTCGCCCTAAACCTCACCCTCCCCCTATATCCCTCACCCTAACCCTCATCCTTACTCTCCCCTAACCCATCTGCCCCTTACCCTCAACCTTACTCTCACCCTCACCCTCGCCCTCAACCTCACCCTCGCAACCCTAGACCTCAACCTAGCTTTTTGTTAAGGAGAGACTTCTTGAAGATTGTGATAGCCGATCTTGTAACTTGCCCTCACCGTACCCTCACTCTTACCCTAACCCTCACCCTTACCCACACCTTTACCCTTATCCTAACCCTCACCTTTACCTTCACTCTCAGCCTTACTCTACCCTTCCCCTATCCCTCACTCTAAACCTCACCCTAACCCTCACTCTTAACCTCCCCATAACCACACCCTCCCCCTAACCCTCACTCTTACCCACACCTGTACCCTTATCCTAACCCTCACCTTTACCTTCACTCTCAGCCTTACTCTACCCTTCCCCTATCCCTCCCCCTAACCCTCACCCTAACCCTCACTGCAAAATAAAGCATCACACTGTCGAATGACCCTAGAAATGTGACGAGGTTTTTGCTTCTTTCAAGTTTCTATGAAAACACAAAACAATGCTTTTTCAGGCGCCTGTACTTCTTTAACCATATATCTTATTACAAAATGATGTGTATCAAAGTTGTATCAAACTTATTACCCTTATGATACTAAAAATCTCTCATATTTTCAATTTTATGAATGAACATTATTGTAAAATATATGATTGTTTCCTTTTGATCCTTTACGTTTCTGTTTCTCATTCGTTTACCATTGTTTCACATTTCATTTGCACTATTCCTATTTTTTCAAAAATCTTGAATGCAGAATTTGACAGTGTCTCTGTCTGGCTCTCTTGTACCCCTGGTTCGTATCTCCTTTGGATCTGGAGCCGACCCGACGGACCTTAATGCTACCCGAGCATATGTAGATGGATATGGGAATGCAGCAAGCATCAGCAACTCCTTGAACTTCTCCCTTACCAATAATACAGGCTTTCTTTTAATTGCCATTCCAAAAACTGTCATTGGCATCTTCAATATCATATTCAGAGTCACAGCTATCGGTAAGAAGCACTGTGTGCAGCAAGTCTGAATCAAGTGACTGGGTTATATACCCATCTATGTTCAGCTCTTTAATTGAAGCATAGTACATGTATATGTATTGAGGGGTTTATAAATTCAGAATCTCTTGTACAAATATTGTTTTTTTTATAACGTAGGACATGTTTTTCATTTTGATTAATTTAAAGGGAGATTGTCTTCAGTTTCCATGTGTACTATGTCAGAATTCGTTGACACCAGTCTTTGTGTAAACATATTAATGGCTGTACAAGTCTCGCTTACAGGAAATCCTTGGTCCAATCAAGAAATGACCGTCCCACTTCAGTCTCTTGAAGAGTCTTCAGTTGAGGGAAACTAATGATATTGACTTTTTCGATATGGGGGACTGGTGAAAAATGCAGAGTAATACATGAGGCCTGTAGGTCATAAAACTGAAGACTAAGCCTGGTGATTGACAACACCTGTCATTGCATAAACACCCAAATATTGTCAAATTCCCCATGTCATTTTCTTTTGATATATATAATTTAAAAATGATGTGAGCTGTTTGTAAATGGACTACCATTATTGTTGATTCTTCTGGAGAAGAATCACCAGTTCGTACAATAATTGAAGTTCAAATTGTTCATTGAAGTTTTCTGAAGTTTGAAGTTAAAAGTTGTATGAACAACAACAAAATATATGTACATCATGAAACAAAGTATGCAAGGCAAAACAATAAAATACAAACTGTACATAATGTACAAAACAATGAATTACTGCAAAAGCTTAATTAATGCCCACATAAAACACATTTATACGAAAGTTAGCACAAGTGCTAGTCGAGATCGGTTTTCTCTGTTCACTATATATTGATAGTGTATCTCTTCATTACTATAGCATTCTTTCGGACCAGTTCTGAAGAAGAAAAAATGTGTTTATGTTTATGACATGATACTAACTGTTTTCTTAATCAGAAATGTCTTACCGGTAAATGTTCCAAATGTCAAGCATAACTTTTTTTTAAATATGGCCAAAGTTCCTTTCAGAAATATTCCACAAGAAAACGACTATCGGTATATGAGCCTCAGTTCTTTTCAGCACTGGCTCTTATCCACAAAAGAACCAACAGTCATTTTAAGGACTAACACACTGATATATGATCTTCTCATCATGAAAATATTCAAAGAACGCCTTCTTTCCTTTTGCAGAATGTGTGAGCCCCGAAGTAGCATGTAATGGCTCCCCTCACTGCTACAACTTGTTTGATGATATATGTGATGAAGAAATCCAATGTCTGGATAGCCAGGAGGATGAGTACGGTTGTGAAGGTAAGATACTGAAAAGGAGGAGGAGGAGGAGAAGGATTGATTAATGTGATATGGAGAAATCCAATGTCTGGATAGCAGGGAAGATGAGTTTGGGTGTGAAGGTAAGATACTGAAGAGGAGGAATAGGAGAAGGAGGAATGATAAATGTGATATGGAGAAATCAAATAGCTGGATATCAGGGAAGACGTGTTAAGCTTGGGCGTGATGGTGAAATGTAGTTGAGTGGTTTAAACATTTGACTTTAGATGCGAAGGTAATGGAATCAATCCCTGGCACTGCAGCAGTTGATGGCATATGGCTTTATGTAAAAAATTGTTTGATTGTTTCCAGGGGATATCAATATGCTGCCCACAACTTTTCTGAGGATGATGGCAGCATTTTTAAGGTTGAATGTTGCTTCACTCCTTTCTGAAAGATTTTAGCTTGTTTAATTTTTAATGTTAGAACTCTTTTATTTTCAAGGCTGCAACATGCATTCTAAGGTTGAATAATGCAACACTCTGTTAAATGTCCCAACATTCGTGCTTCAGGGTTTCAACACTCCTATTTTCCTAGTTTGCAACGTAAAATGCAGCAAAATTTGAAAAATCAGGGATTTTGTATATCAACTACCGAAACAATTGTAATTCATAGCGACATGTATGTACCCTTATTTTTTGCACACACTTGTGAATTTTAGTTAAAATAGCATTAACTGTATAAAGTGCATTGTATGTTATCTTCTTGTAAAACTTTATTCCAGCAACCCCCCCAGCAAACTCCACCTGCTATGATTGTGAGTCTTCCTTTCCGTGTGTTGAAGATCCAGAATGGATTTGCGATGGATACAGTGATTGCTATAACGGAGAGGATGAGATGAACTGCACGGGTAAGATTGAAGTTGTTTAATATCACAGTACTATTTTGTAAATTTAGTGTTGCATCACTCTTTTGCTCAATGTGGCAACACTATTATGTAGAAGGTCACAGCTCACTTATTTTGAATGTTGCAACTCTCTTGTTTTGAAGCTGCAACACTTTTCTGTGGAAGATGGCAACAATTTTAGCGTACTGGATTTCAAATGCCTCCGCACGGGCAACTCCAGTGGTGTCAGGGCGTTCGATCGTACAATGCAATTTAAGCTGAGCAATAACTGGACTGCAATAATGCAGTACCTGTATGGGCGGCATGGCGCTTGCTAAACATATTTACATCCTTCAATGTTTTATTGAGCCATGCAATTTTCTTTTATTTCTTTTCTGAATGTGATGTGAATTTGAACACGGTACATGTTATTACAGAAGTATATACAAGGAATGATATAGATGGAAGGGATATAAAACAAATAAACAATGACTCATTTTTGGAACAAGCTAAAAATATTCGCACTGAGGAACATCATCAGTACTATTGATGTTCCTTCGATGCGAATAGTTTCAGCTAGATCCTCAAGTGTATTTGTACAATATGAAGCCCGTCATTCTTATTTGCAAGAATTGGCATGTTATATATTTTACTTGATAAATTATCGAATCATTTCTCTTGCGACAGTGAATTGCTTTGAGTGCCAAACGCATCCTTTCTATGGTAACTGCATTGGGTGGGACTCTGTCTGTGACGGCGAGATTGATTGCTTCAATGGCACTGATGAAGTAGATTGTGATGGTGAGTTTAGAAACAAAGTGAATTTCAACCCTGTGAAATTTTGTACAGATGTGCAAAGATGAATGATACTTTGTTAACTTTTTCATTCTTTTTATATCAATTTGAAAGACTAGTAAAAAGGTCCCATGAAAAGCATAGTTTTTAAAATCACCCTCGTTTTCATCACAAGGAATAGCTAAAAACTCTGGAGCTTGCATATGTGTGTTTACAGTCCCATACGTACTTCACATTTCGCACAAGTCCATAAATACAGGTTCTCAACAAAAAAAGTAATATCATGACTGGATTCATTTTGTGTATCTATCCTGTCATAGTGTAACAGTAATGTGTAAACAGTAAAGATCGAGCTATTGATTGCAGTTGCAACTCTTTACCAGACAAGGCCTAGGTCTAACCTTTTTTATTTTATTGATATGTGCTAATGTGTTTTGATACAGGTACACCTCTTCCATGCTTCCAGTGTGATTCAGATTGGCCTTGTGTTCCTGAGGCTTGGGTTTGTGATGGTTTTGGGGACTGTTACAATGGAGTAGACGAAGCTGGTTGCAACGGTAAGTTCAAAGCTCAAATGACAAAATAACAGAATTACACAATTTAACTTTAAACTTTTGCATATGTTTTTATCGTCAAAATATGACCTTCGTAAATGGAAAATTAAAAAATTGTATGTATGTGAAGATTGGTACACCATTGAAACATCACAGCAAATGATGCTAGAGTGTAAAAAGATAATTGTGTTTTAAATTTTTTAAACATGTTTGATATATTTTGTGGGGGGGGGGCATTAGATATTTAACATGAATGAGAAGACTTTAATAAATGGATATGATAAAGGCATGTTAGTTAATTTCTCGGTAATCATATTGATTAGTTTTGGTGAATATGTTATAGATAAGAACTACGTTAAACAGTTTAAAACAAAAGTAAAGAAACAAAACCAGGTAAAAGCTCTGTTTAATATCGTAAGATAATTATTTTGTTTTACATGTATATATGTTATAGTGAATGTTTAAAATATTTGAATTCAAGTTCCCTTTTCCTGTTGTCATCATCATCATCATCATCATCATTATAATCGCCACCACAAACAGACCCTAAAATGACATCGTTATTGTTTTACATTTCCTTTAACAGATTGTGGGGAAGACGAGTATCTGTGTTTCTTTGATGATACTACATGTTTCAATGCAAGCGATGTATGTGATGGAATATATGACTGCCCTAGTGGTGCAGATGAATTTAACTGTACAGGTAAGATACCTCTTTAAATTTATATTCCCTCCATTTTACTCTTTATTTATATTCTCATTTTATATGTATAATTTACAATAGTTCATTTCAGGACTGTAGGCCCTCTCAATGCGCTCTGCAGATATATATTATTACCCCGGTCATCGGATTCAGGCTTACCCGCACACAATGTATGCACATTATCCACTCCCTGGGGAGCATTCTAGCCAGTCGCCATTTTACAAGCGCCACTTGCTCATCCAACCACATTAACTTTCGCATCCTACCAGGTACCCATTTGACACCTGGTTGGAGAGTGGCAAATGTAGATTAAGGTCTTGCCAAAGGACATTAGTACCGCGGCGGGACTCGAACCCATACCTTGTGATCTACAGTAGGGTGACTTATCCACTAGTCCACAACAATTCTATTTATTCACATATTTATTTATTATTTCTCTTTTTTTATTGTTACGTTTATTCATTTATCAATTTATTTATTCATGCATTCATTCCATTTTACTTCGTATCAATGTCATTAAATTGACAATACAGACGGTAATTCAAAATCACTATTTTCATGTAACAATTGGACATTCATTGCTGTGTTTCGTAATTTCAATATGTGTCGGTTCATTCAATATACTTATTGATCTGCTTTAAACTTTTTTTAGGAGTTATACAAAAAATTACTAGTGCAAATTTGAGGAACAAAATCTGTTTCTTTAGACCTTTAGAAAATTATCAACTTCTATGGCTTTTTTGAATTGTTTTGCCTTCCTTTAATTAATTACTTTCACTGACTTGCCTATTTTCTTCACTTTTCTTCTCTATCCTAAGGATGTCTTGCCTGTAGTAATACCTCAACATGTCTGATTGGCCTGCAAGTCTGTAACTTCTACAATGATTGTCCAGGAGGAGAGGATGAAACAGAGGGTCTCTGCAACCACTCTCAATTTATTGGTAAGTTTCTAACAGAAGGGGGAGACAAAGCTTACTGTCTCTGTGGGGAACACGCTATCCAAATTTGCTAAAATATAAATCTGGCCTTTGGTCTAATTTCATATTGTAACAAGGAAGGGACACCGTAAATGTTTGCATTGTGTTAAACGTGAATTTAGGCCGAGCATCAGTTTAAAAGATTTTAGATGAATTCCAACTACAGAGTTTATTATTCATACATATAGGTCTATGATTATTTTTATGATCGTATACAATGGAAATATGAACCTGCATACTGCTAGGCGCTTTACTTTAATTGCTCCGGACATGGACAGAGATTGACAGAGCTATTCTCTGCTTAAGGCTATATAAATTGGTTTAAAGTGTCAAATCAGAGTCTGTGTCTGCAGACTACTTCAGTTCTGTATTTAATGTTTAGCCTACATGTATATTAAGCTTGTATGCATGACCTAAATATAACATTTTCTCATTCTTTCTCACTGTCTTTTTGTTATACCCTAGAAAATGTTGACATTCAGACTGGAGAGTGGCAGCTCTTTAGTGAAGGATATGTATCAGAGAGGATTCTTGATGATCGTGATACACCAGCTAGTAACATCTATGATTTTACTCATTATGGCTTCAACTCAGATCCTGGAACCACGCTATATATCGAGATACAGGTTACCCTTCATTCTTATAACCCAAACCCAAGTAACCTAAACCTTAAACCTATCCCTTTCTCTCGCCCTAATCATCATCACCCTTACTGTCAAGTTCATCCTCGTCCCCACTCTTGCCTTCACCATAACCAAAACAATCACCTTCACCCATTCCCTAACTCTTCTTGCTTTAACCCTCACCCTAACCCTCACCCTAACCCTAGCCCTCTTCTTAACCCTAACCCTCACCCTTCCCCCTAACCCTCACCCTCCCCTAACCCTCGCCCTCAACTAATCCTCAGCCTCGCCCTTACCCTCCCCTAACTCTCATCCTCACCCTCCCCTCCCTCAAACCCTCGACCTCACATTTACCCTTAACCTCCTCTGACCATCCCCTAACCCTGACCCTCGACCTCCCCTGAAACTCACCCCTAACCTTACCCTCCCCTTATCTCCCTCTCTAATCCTTACCTTAAGCCTGAGCCTAACCCTCCCCCTTACCCTCAGCCTCACCCTTACCCTTACCTATCCCTCATCCTTACCCTTCCCTAACACTCACCCTCCCCTTACCTCACTCTAACTCTCACTGTAACCCTCTGCTTCACCCCCCCCCCCCCTCTCCATATCTCTCACCCTTGCCCTCACCCTCATGCTCTCCATCATCCTCCGACTTTATGCAAGGGTCACTCTGTGGCCTGGACCCACCCTCCTCAGGTCATCACCTTTCTTCACCTGAGCCAATTATTTGTAACCTCAGGGTTTCACCATCACTTCATGTGCTTTACAAAAAACAAAGGCAAAGCATCACTCTTATCAGCAAATGTGTTAGTCCAGGCTTCACCCTTTGAATTATTTGCATAGGTGATGCTTCACTTTTGTCAGTTTTACATAGGTGAGGCTTCACTTGTGTCAGTTTTCCATAGGTGAGGCTTCACTTTTGTAAGTTTTCGGCCGGTCTGAAGCTTCACCACTGTTTCACCATACTGACCATTTGCATAGTTCAAGCTTCACCACTGTTTCACCTAAGCCTGAGTCATTACGGTTTTTGTGCTAAACGGTTAACCGTTAAAAGTATACGGGCGGTTTCGTTTAACCGTTTAATAATAATCTGAAAAAGTGAAAATACAGTATTTTTAATAGTGCTGTAGCTCGGAACCCTGCTGGTCTTCAGACTGTCGGGCTGAGCATTCCCAGCCCCGGACTATGGCACAAATTGGGTCATCCTGATAAACAGAGACCAGTAATAAACAACATAAAACATGTCTTATTATTCCTCATCTGAATTTGATATCATGATTAACCTTGCAAAGTTACTCTGTGAAGATAGCTGATCTGTGACGTGTTTATATATGCCTTTGCAATGCAATGTTTGCACATGGTCAGGGAGAGAGCTCCCTGCATGTATCATTGCCATATGAAATTATGTGGAAGTGTGTATCACACACACCCAAGACACACCCTGCAATGAGCTGATCCAAGTTAGTGACCAATCAGGAAGGTTCTCTAGCTATGTGGGTGGAGTTTGATACCAGCATAAATTACAGGTTGGTGACCGCGCGTGCTTTCACCGTACCCAGTTCAGTGGGAGGTCAAGAAGCCACGCCCACATGTGTGCATGTGACCATAGACCTAGGTCTATGATGTGACAAGCATGAGCTCTCCATCTGTGTGTATGTACAGTGTATTTGGGCGCCGGAGGTTTGTGTGTACATGTGTGTGTGACTGAGAGAGCATGCATATGGGCTAGCATGTCCCTGCATGTCCCTAGCATGGACGAGGCAGGGACATGAGTGAAGATCGAAGTAAGAAAGGGTGGCTGTGTAAATCGGCTGAATTGAAGAATGATCAAAAACTTAAATTACTCACAAATAATATCCAAGACTTTGTTGATTGATATTTCTAAAACTTCAATTATTATTGTTATCAATATTTTTGTATTTTATTTATATATGAACATTATTTTAGGGGGCGAGTCGGCAAGGGATGGATATTAATATTGAAAGAGAGAGAGAGAGAGACTCGGGGGAGAAGGGATGTGAGAGGAACTGACCATCGAATGTGTAAACATTTAGAAAGTTGTGAGCTGAGAGTGCAGTAATAAGAAAAGGTACATGAGCGATGAACACATTGCAGAGAGAAGGGAATAAAGAGGGTGAGAAAAGAGAGAAGGGGGCTGGTTGTTTTATTGTTTACAAATTCATTCATGGGGATAACTGCTGCCAGAAAGCTAGCGCGCAGTGGCCAGGGTGTAATATTACACTGCGGTTTCTTTGATTATCTTTATCATCGGCTATTAGCACATTCCAAAATGTATGCAAATAACGGTTAACCGGAGCGAGAAATGCTAAACGGTTTTGATAAATCATGCGAGTGCATGAGTGACCGGAATAAAAATTAAATAGTTGTTTTGAAACGCACGATTTCGACATGATTTCAACATATTTTCGACGCGACCGGTAGTGGCTTCGATGTCACATCACCTGAACAAACAAGGCGACCGATTGGATTCGATGTCACATCACCAGAAAAAACAAATTACTCGTCAAAGCTATTTCATCAATTTGTATAGTAAAGCTTCACCCAATGAAGAAAAACGAACGTTAGGACTTCACTACAACAACAAATAGGTCAGGGTCAGGCTTAGGCGTCGAGTCGACGTCGATATTTGGCGACCTCTGAGGAGGGTGGGTCCAGGCCACAGAGTGACCCTTGCATTAGCTAACCTCCACCTCGCCCTAATCTTCACCCTCCCCCTTACCCTCCCCTAAAACTCACCTCCCACCTAACCCTGACCCTCGACCTCCCCTTAAACTCACCCCTAACCTTACCCTCCCCTTATCCCCCTCTCTAACCCTCACCTTAAGCCTCAGCCTAACCCTCCCCCTTACCCTCACCCTCCCCCTTACCCTCACCCTCCCCCTTACCCTCACCCTAACCCTCCCCCTTACACTCAGCCTCATCCTCACCCTCCCCCTATCCCTCACCCTATCCCTCATCCTTACTCTTCCCTAACACTCACCCTCCCCTAACCTCACTCTAACTGTAACCCTCTGCTTCACCCCCCCCCCCTCTCCATATCTCTCACCCTTGCCCTCACCCTGATGCTCTCCATCATCCTCCGACTTTAGCTAACCTCACCCTCGCCCTAATCTTCACCCTCCCCTTAAAACTCACCTCCCCCTAACCCTCACCCTAATTATCAACCTTACCCTCACTGCAAAATAAAACATCACACTGTCAAATGACCCTGGAAATGTGACAAGAGGCTTTTGCTTCTTTTAAGTTTCTATGAAAACACAAAATAATGCTTTTTCAAGCGCATGTACTTCTTTAACCATATGTCTTATCACAAAATAACGTGCATCAAAGTTGTATCAAACTTATTACCCTTATGATACTGAAAATTCCTCATATATTCAATTTTATGAATGAAAATTATTGTAAAATATATGATCCTCTACGTTTCTGTTTCTCCTTTGTTTACCATTGTTTCACATTTCATTTGCACTATTCCTCTTATTATATTGAATCTTGAATGCAGAATTTGACAGTGTCTCTAGATCTGTCTGGCCTTCTTTTATCTCTGGTTCGTATCTCCTTTGGATCTGGAGCCGACCCGACAGACATTAATGCAACCCGAGGATATGTAGATGGATATGGGAATGTAGGAAGCATCAGTGAATCCATGAACTTCTCCCTTACCAATAATACAGGCTTTCTTTTAATTGCCATTCCAAAAACTGTCGCTGGCATCTTCAATATCATATTCAGAGTCACAGCTATCGGTAAGAAGCACTCTGTGCAGCAAGTCTGAATCAAGTGACTGGGTCTTTAATTGTACACCTTGCATTGAATTCACTACCTTAGCACCATTTTCTCTTTAAATCTTAACAATGTTACCAAGTCCCTTTAAGGCACAGGTGTCTCTTACATGAATCTACTGAATATCCTTTCCTTTTGATATATATGATTTATGTTATACATGATGTGAGGTATTTCTTAAAGGAAATTTGGTGATTCTTCTGTAGAAGAGAACAAGTTTTTAAAAAATAACATAAGTTCAAATTGTTCATTGAGTTTGTTTGTGGACTAGTTCTGAAAAAAAACATTTTTTTGTTCAACGTTTATTACACGATAATGTATTCTTCATAAGGAGTGTCTGAAACATTTAAAATGTTACGCAAAACTTCTTTTAATTGAAATATGGCCAGATAGTTCATTTCAGAAATATCTAAAAAGTAAACAGCGATTTTGAAATTTTTGTTTTTTCTGCACTGGCTCTCCACAAAAGAACCAAGGAGTCATTATAAGGACTAACCCTCATGGTGTTACATTCAAACTTATGTATAATAATAATGATAATAATACTCAGTTTTTATATAGCGCTTATTACAATCACTAAGCGCTTCCAAACTTGGAGATTATTACCCTGGCTTTAGCTGAGCTGCCATTACGGCGCTTTAGCATTTCAAAGAATTAATTCCTGCCAGATACCCATTTACATCACCTGGGTTGAGTGTGGCAAATGTAGATCAATGTCTTGCCAAAGGACATTAGTGCCACAGCCGGTCTCGACCACGGCACCTGTATAATCTTCTCATCATGAACATTTTCAACGAACACCCTCTTTCCTTTTGCAGAATGCGTGGGCCCTGAGGTGGCATGTAATGGCTCCCCTCACTGCTATGACTGGTTCTATGATACATGCGATGGAGAAATCCAATGTCTGGATAGCGGGGAAGATGAGTACGGGTGTGAAGGTAAGATGTAGTTGAGTGGTTTAAACAATTGACTTTAGATGCAGAAGTCATTGAGTCGAGCCCTGGCACTGCAGCAGTTGATGCCCTAATCTTCTTCTTATCAAGTCACTACACAAGTCCCTAATGATTACAATGTACAAAATGTTTGATTGTTTCAAGGGGGGATATCAATATGCGGCCCACAATTTTGTTGTGGAAGATGGCAGCAATGTTAGGTTGAATGTTGCTTTACTCCTTTCTAAAAGATTTTAGCTTGCTTAATTTTTGATGTTGGAACTCTCTAATTGTCAAAGCTGCATCATGCACTCTTAGGTTGACTATTGCAATACTCATCTGTTAAATGGTGCAACATTTCTGTTGAAGATGTCAACATTCTTGCACTGAGTGTTTTTGGTATATCAACTACCAAATCAATTGTAATTCATTGCGACATGTATGTACTCTTCTTTCTTCCAAGCATGCACTTGTGTCTTTTAGTTAAACTGGCATTAGCTAAACTGCATTATATGTGATATTTTTTAAAAACTTATTCCAGCAACCCCACCAGGAAACTACTCCTGCTTTGAATGCGAATCTAAATATGAATGTGTTTATGATCCATACTGGGTTTGCGATGGAAAAAGTGATTGCAATAACGGAGAGGATGAGATGAACTGCACAGGTAAGATTGAAGTTATTTAATATCACAGTACTATTTCGTAAATTGAATGTTGCATCACTCTTTTGCTCAATGTGGCAACACTACTAAGGTCATAGCTCACTTATTTTGAATGTTGCAACTCTCTTCTTTTGAAGCTGCAAACACTTTTCTGTGGAAGATGGCAACAATGTTAGATTGAATGTTGCTTCACTTTCTTGTGAAAGATTTATTCATGTTGCAACTCTCTTATTTTCAAAGCTGCAACATGCACTCTATTATGTTGAAGGTTGCAATACTCATCTATAAAATGGTGCAACATGTCTATTTAAGATGGCAACATTGTTACGTTGAGTGTGGCAACATCCGTATGTTTTTAAGTTCACAACACTCATATTTTCAAGTTTGCAATGTAGAATGCTGCAAAATTATAAAAAAAAAAATTTTACATTGACTACCACTAAAATTATTAATCAATGTAAAATGTATGTACTTTATTTAGTGAGACAATAAATAATCATTAACATGTTGACATTTCAACTTATTTTTAGCTTTTAGTGCCAAGACAAAATGATTTAATTCACCAGAAAATTGTATTCAAGGTCGCTCTTATTCTAGTGATATTAATATTTGGGGGGAAATATCAAATATAAGGTAATATGAAGCCCCACTCCTCATTTGCAAGAGTTGACATATACAGTAGGCTTGCGGGTGCACCATGTGAGAGAGAGAGAGGATTGAGGAGTCCTGACATGTTGTAGATTTTATTTGATATATTATTGAATCAATTCTCTTGTGACAGCATCTTGCTTTGAGTGTCAAACACATCCTGATGAAAATAACTGCATTGATTTTGACTGGGTCTGTGACAAGGAGATTGATTGCTTTGATGGCTCTGACGAATCAGATTGTGATGGTGAGTTTAGAAACAAAGTCAATTTCAACCCTATGAGTACTTGTCAAGATTTGTAAAGATGAATGATAATTTGTAATCTTTTTAATTCTTTTTTTACATCAATTTGAAAGACTAGTAGAAAGGTCCCATTAAAAGCATAGTGCTTGAAACACTGTCGTATTCATTACAAGGAATAGTTTAAAGGTGTACAGTGTGCACGTTTGTGTTTGCAGTCCCATATGTACTCCACATTTTTCACAAGTCCATAAATATAGGTTCTCAAAAAAAAAGAAAAGTAAAGAGCTAGTGATTTCAGTCAATCACAACTCTTACCAGACCTATTTCATATTATTGATATAAGTTTTTTTTTTTTACAGTTTCACCTCTTCCATGCATCTCGTGTGAGTCAGCTTATCCTTGTGTTCCTGTGTCTTGGGTTTGTGATCGTGATGTAGACTGTTACAATGGACAAGATGAACTTAACTGCGATTGTGAGTTGAAAGTTTTAAAAAAAATCAAATCCTGCAGATTGCCTAAGAAACGACAAAGGCAGAACAAATCAAAGAAACACTGCAACTAGACAAAGTGAAATAAAGGCACAGTGTGCTTCACATTTCTTTTTCTTTACAATGGATGGATTTTATTAATTACGTTTACAATTGTACTGTGTAATGTATGAATGATGCTGTAGGTTGCCCCAAATCACTAGTCAAGCAACTTAATATGGTTTCCACTTTCTCTGTAAAAGGATGTACCTGTAAGCTTCTCAGTTATGAATTGTTTACTCTTGCTTCAAATGACTAAAATAGTCTCATCAGCAATCATGAAGGTTCATCATCATCATTTTAATTATGAAGTCAGCAATTTCCCTGGTACGACGGGCTCACTGACTTCCGCGCCATGATGACACTCCCTCCCTTTACTCTACTTGTCTTGAGCATCCTCCTAATTAGACGAACCTTACTGCTTTCTTTCTCTACCATATCTTTCCATTAAATCTCAATACACTTCTCTTTAGTTGGACTTAAATATGACAGGCTGCATGTTCATGCCACTGGTTGCTCTCACTATTGGTCTCTCAATTATGATCTAAAGATTATATTTTTTCCTTCAATAATGAACTATCAAAAAAGGTAAATTCTGTAGATTTGTGACAACGATTTATACGTCTCTTGAGAGACCAATGCCAGTAAATGGTGAGAGCAAACAGTGGCATGAACGACATACCATATTTAAATCCAACTTAAAGTCGATCTTATTCTTTGTGAAACACCCCCCCCCCCCTGGAGTCACAGCTTTTACATCCTAGGACCAATGTGTTTATAGGCTTGCTTGCAGTGTATATGTAGATGCACATATACGTATCGTCTATTTGGAGCCAAAAGGTTGTTAACTCACATCTTAACCCTATTTAGCCTGGGCTATTTTGAAACTGCATAGCCCGGGGCCCCCCCCCCCCCCCCCCTATGATCTCGGCCGTGAAACGCCCGATTGCCGCGAAAATTTGCATACATGTCAAGTGAAGTGTAAAGAATACTATTGTAATTTCAATTTTTGGAAAAATTCACTCATTTGCAAATTTATGGTAATTTATGCAAATAAGGTCATACAATTCACATTTTTACCCATAAATCAGACATTATTCATATTTAAGCATTCTTTCTCACTACATATATTTGTTAGACCATTTGGAATAATAATACAACACAAACAATTGAAAAACCAGGGTTATTCCTTATGTTATCTATTGTTTTGATAATTTCTTATGTATTTCTTTGTTTTTTTAACTTATGTATTTTATTGTTTTTGTTGTTTTATTTCATTTCCAACTATAATTCAACTATTTTGACCCAAAAATAAACACCTAAACTATAAACAAGACCAAATAACCAATGTTTTATCTCTTTATTTGAAAAATGAGATTTCCATATGTTTTGTACACAAATCACAAAAATGAACGATTTTCGGGCTGACATGCAAAGACAAAAGGACACGTGACTTCGTGATGGTAGGTCCAATTTTCGAAAAATTTCTTTCAAAAGATGCGCAAGACTTGAAAGAAAAAAGTCACAAAATTTCAGTGCAAGGTTTTTCTTGCGTTTAAAAATTATCGCGAAAAATGACGAGGGGGGGGCTTCTAAAGCCCCCCCCCCCCCCCCCCCCCCCGGGCTAAATAGGGTTAAGCACAGAGTTAATGCTCTTCTGGCTCTAAACGGATGACATGCACATGATGTACATGTACATACACATCAAATGTCAATACACTTTGGAGGGCTACTGACCATACCCCTTATATATATGTTCGCATGTTATTTTAGTTAATTATATGTTAATTGTACATCTATGCATTTTTTTTCTTCCTTTTCTTTCCCAACCGCCTTCTCATTTCTCTATGTATCTCATTCTAATTCTATCCCTCTGTGCCTCAGAATAGTTTACTAGATCGATGGCGCATAATAAATGCTGTATTATTATTATTATTATTATTCATTCTTTTAATTGTTTGTTGATTGTTTTTTTACAGCTGGTAATTCAAGCTGCTTCTTTTGTGAGAACTCTGGAGACTGTGTACCATGGGATTATGTTTGTGATGGTGACTATGATTGCTATGACACATCAGATGAAAAGAATTGCAACAGTGAGTTCAAACAATATATTCATGTACCATATGAACTAACTTACTGTTTAAAGACAATATTCCAGACTAAACAGATGCTTTCAGAAATATTCAAACAGGAAAGTCTTTTTTAATGTATCTTTTCACAACCAACACATAATTAAACAGAAATGGACACCATGTATGCAGTTTGCTCTTACTACTCATGCAACCAGTATATTTGTAGGGCTCCAAACCAAAGGCAATTATTTCGCAAATGAAGTGATGCATCTGTGGCCCATACCTCCAACATATCCTCATTCGACAGTCACTCCCTTCTTTACATGAATTTCATAACAGAAATTGCATTACAATTATAGTTACAATTAGGTTTAAGGTTAGGCTTTGAGTCAGGGTTCGACCTAATGTTTAGCCTAGGGTTGAGGTTGTGAATTTAGTTAGTGTTGGACTTTGATCAAGCGTGGAGCAATTTGCAGGAGCATGTGTTGTACATTTGATTGAAGCAACTTGATATGTTTTGGTGGATCCGGGCTATCTCGGACCCAGGGACAACTCTGCCCCACTGCAAAAAACCGGGTCCGAGTTTGCCCGACTCCTGCTCTATTTAGCTATTCTTCTGTCAGCCTGATTTATTGCAAAGTAGTAACTGTACACCACCTGTTGATTTACATCATCCCTAATAATTGAAACATAACCTTCATGAAACAGTTTGATATCAGATTTTGTAATAATCATTTGTACATCTACATTTGTGTTCCATTAGCAACTTCCGATCCAGAGTGCTTTCCATGTTACTCAGACAGATGTGTACAGCTTGAATGGGTTTGTGATGGTGAGGCAGATTGCCGTGATGGATCAGATGAACGAGAATGCGATTGTAAGTAGCTTCTTTTTTCCCCCCCTTTTTTGTCTTTTTCTTGTGGGGGGGGGGGGGGGGGTTGAAGTAATTAGTATTGGCCTCAAATGAAACATGTGCCTATTCCCCCTCCCCTATCCACCAGACACCCCATTACTGCTTGTGAGAACTTATTAAATTCATAAACTTGAATAAATTCACCAATCAAATACCAGGTACATCTCGCTGTGAGAAGTTCAGGATTCTTTGATTCATGTATTCAATTGACTCACTTTATCTTTCACAGCAACGGGACTCCCCTGTTTTGAGTGTGCAACAGATGCGTATCAGTGTGTTCATCTGGACTATGTATGTGATGAAGGGACTGACTGTGATGACGGGTCAGATGAATGGAACTGCAGTAAGCTTGAACTATATACTTTTCCTATCATTTGTGACCCAGCACCACAAAACCACCAACAAGTCGCCAGCAATTAACATTTTAGTTTCTATCTTTTTCTAAAAGAGGAGATGGTCAGCTTTTACCATCCCTAGGCAGTCATTTCACATTTGTGTTTTACCTGGTTACCTTAGTAGATTTAGAGCAATACAAATATTGTAAACTTATGCACGTACTGGCATTGCACACTTTTGTTGCATGTCCATATTACATTTGATACCATTGTTTTTTTTTCATAGACAAACTTTAAAGTTCTTAAACTGGCAACACATTGATAGATCCCAAATCACAGCGTTTCAATCAAAATTGGTAGTAGGCGGGTATAACAAACTTTTGGATATGGTTTATGAAGGTGTATATTTTTACAGAGAGAGGAAATTTCATCAGAACTTTAACTCTGAAATAAAAACATACATACATTTCTGTAATTGTTGCTAATTTAAAGAACAAAATGTATTCAATTCAGCCATTCATAATTTTTTTGTCATGGAAGGATTGAAAAGACTTTCATCAGAATTATATCTTACTAGCCCACAGCAGAAAGCTGTAGTGTAATATTTCATAAAAGATTCATTAGTTTTTTAGTTTATTGAAGAGATACCTACCTGCAAGGTGCATGTGTCTGGGAAGGGATTATCACATTATCTTAAAACTTGGCAAACTATTTAGGCACTTGCTATTCATTACCTCTATCAAAATGAAAATTAGTCGATAGTAAGATGAAGAGTTTTGTTTGCTGTATCATTGAATGAATAAAAGGCATACATGTATGTCATACAGGACATATTGCACAGAGTCTCTCCAAAACACCTGTTCACACTTGCAAAGAAAAGGAACCAAATTTTCATTTGATTTGATTTCTGTTATTCATTATTTATTCAGATTCTGTAACCTTTAACCTAAATCAGTGCTTCAAAATAATTTAATTCACAGGAAAATTGTGTTCAAACAATGTTGCTCTTATTCCAGGGATATTAATATTTTGGGGAAAATATCAAATATCAGATAATATAAAGCCCCTCATCCTCACTTTCAAGAATTGACATGTAATATATTTTACTTGATATATTATTGAATCCATTCTCTTGTGACAGCGTATTGCTTCGAGTGCCCATCACATCCTGACTATAATAACTGCCTTAAGTGGGATTTTGTCTGTGATGGCGAGATTGATTGCTTCGATGGCACCGATGAATTAGATTGTGATGGTGAGTTTAGAAACATAGTGAATTTCAACCCTGTGAAATCTTGTACAGGTTTGTAAAGATGAATGATAATTTGTAAACTTTTAATTCTTTTTATATCAATTCGAAAGACTTGTAGAAAGGTCCCGTGAAAAGGATAGTTCTTGAAACACCCTTGTTTTCATTACAAGAAAAGCTATGTGTGTTTGCAGTCCCATACGGACTTCACATTTCTCACAAGTCCATAATTACAGGTTCTCCAAAAAAACAAAAGTTTATATATCATGACTGTTTTTTTTTGTGTATCTATCTTGTCATAGAATTACATTATTTGGTACACAGGATAAGAGCTATCGATTTCAGTCAATCACAACTCTTTACCAGACAGGGCCTAGGTCTAACCTTGTCCATTTTATTGATATGAGCTCATGTGTTTTGTTATAGCCTCACCCCTTCCATGCGTCCAGTGTGATTCACCTTGGCCTTGTGTTCCTGAGTCGTGGGTTTGTGATGGTGGGGCGGACTGTTACAATGGAGAAGACGAAGCTGGTTGCAACGGTGAGTTAAAAGCTCAAATGACAAAATAACAGAATCAAACAATTTGATTTAAAACTTTTTGAATACGTTTTTACCATCAGAATATGACCTTCATGAATGGAAAATTAAAAATTATTACGTATGTAAAGATTGTAATACCCTTGAAACATCACAGCATAATTATGATGCTAGAGTGTAAAAAGATAATTATGTTTTGAAAATTGTAACATGTTTGATATATTCTTTAGGGGTATTAAATATGAACATGAATGAGAAGACTTTATTAATTGGATATGATAAAGGCAAGTTAGATAATTACTCAGTAATCATTTTGATTAGTTTTGGTGAATATGTTATTTATAAGAACTACGTTGAACAGTTTAAAACAAAAGTAAAGAAACAAAAACAGGTAAAAGCTTTGTTTGATATGCTAAGATAATTATTTTGTTTTTATATGTTATATTGCATGTTTAAGATATGTGAATTAAAGTTCCCTTTTCCATCATCATCATTGTAATCGCCACCATAAACAGACCCTAAAATGAGATTGTTATTGTTTTACATTTCCTTTAACAGATTGTGGAGAAGACGAGTATCCGTGTTTCTTTGATGATACTACATGTTTCAATGCAAGCGATGTATGTGATGGAATATATGACTGCCCTAGTGGTGCAGATGAATTTAACTGTACAGGTACGATTCCTCTTTAACTTCATATTCCCTCCATTTTCCTCTTTATTTATCTTTTCATTTTGTATGGATAATTTAGTTGAATTATAATGATAATAACAATAGTCCGTCCTTTTATAGTGCATTTCAGGACCACAGGTCCTCTCAATGCGCTCTACATATATATATATATATTATTACTCCAGTCATCGGATTCAGGCTTACCTGGACACAATGTATGCACATTATCCACTCCCTGGGGAGCATTCCAGCCAGTCGCCATCTTACAAGCACCACTCGCTCATTCAACCACATTAAATTTCGCATCCCACCGGGTACCCATTTAACACTTGGGTGGAGAATGGCAAATGTAGATTGAGGTCTTGCCAACGGATATTAGTGCCGCGGCGGGACTCAAACCCTTGGACCTTGCAATCTTCAGCCTCGTGACTTATCCACTAGACCACAACACTTCTATTTATTCATACATTATTTATTCATTCTTTTTCTTTTATTTCATCATTTATCAATTAATTTATTCATGTATACATTTCATTTTTCTTTATATCAATGTCATTAAATTGAATATACAGACTGGAATTTAAAACCACTTTTTTCATGTAACAATTGGACATTTATGCTGTGTTTCGTAATTTGAAAATGTGTTTGTTCATTCAATATACATAATTATTTATTTTAGGAGTTATACAAATTATTCCTCGCGCTAATTTGCAGAACAAAATCTGTTTCTTAGACCTTCAGAAAATTCTCAACTTCTATGGCTTATATTTGACTATATTTGCCTCCCCTTAATTACTTTCACTGGCATACCTGTTTTCCTTACTTTTCTACTCTTTCCTTAGGATGTTTTGCCTGTGGGAATACCTCGACATGTCTGAGTGACCTGCAAGTCTGTAACTTCTATAATGATTGTCCAGGAGGAGAAGATGAAACGGAGGGTCTCTGCAACCACTCTCAATTTATTAGTAAGTTTCTAACTATTACAGGAGGGGGAGACAAAGCTTACTGTCTCCGTGAACATGCTATTCAATATTGTGCAAAAATATAAATCTTGCTTTTGATCTAAATTCATGTAACAAGGAAGATACACCATAAATGTTTTCATTGTGTTAAACATGAATTTAGACCGAGCATCACGTAGGTTAACAGAAATTAGAAGAATTCCAAACACAGAGTTTATCATTCATACATGTGGGTCTATGATTATTTTTATGATCATACATGATGGAAAGATGAAGCTTATTGGCTCTGTAAAACTCTGGCTTGATTTATCAAAAGGGGTTTGAATTCAGCACGTTGTCTAAACCATGTTTAAATGTCCGTTAAATAAGTGTGACTGATAGCTTATAAGGTGTTTATTGCCCTTCAATTGGACATGACAATATGAGCTTGCTACACAGACGGTTATTTAGATAAAGGGTCGTTTAGATATGCTGTTTGCATGTTTGTTTTTTTCTTCAAATAATAATAATAATGATAGTAGTTGTGGGTTTTCTTTTACCGCTCATGTCTGTTTATTTTTGACACTCCTGGCGCTCCACAATTATTGCCTCGGCTTTAGCACGGCTGTAATTATGGCGCCCTAGCATTTCAAGGAATTAGTTCCTGCCAGGTACCCATTTACTCTACTTTGGTGGACGAAAGGACATGCTGCTGCAGAACTCAATCTGCAAACCATGTAATTCACAGTCTGGTGACGTCATCATTAGACCACGACACCTCCAAGTTTTATGTTTAAATTAATGGAAAATGAGCATGTTCTCTAAACTCTTTGTTATAAGTTTTAGAAACGTGAAGCATATTAATTGCACTTTATATCAATTGTAAATATTCAAAAAGCACCCTGATTTTGCGTACGGGGCTTCATGAAGAATAGAAGATGATATTCCACCCTCTAGGGCCAGTATTAGTCAAAGCATTCTAATTTACTCCAACTTAATGCATGTATGCATGAATAATCCATATAACATATTTTCTCATTATTTCTCTCTGTCTATTTGTTATACCCTAGAAAATGTTGACATTCAGACTGGAGAGTGGCAGCTCTTTAGTGAAGGTTATGTATCAGAGAGGATTATTGATGATCGTGATACACCAGCTAGTAACATCTATGATTTTACTCATTATGGCTTCAACTCAGATCCTGGAACCACGCTATATATGGAGATACAGGTTACCCTTTCTTCATATTACCCAAACCCAAATAACCCAAACCTCAAACCTATCCCTTTCCCTCGCCCTAATCATCATCACCCTTACTCTCAAGTTCATCCTCGTCCCCACTCTTGCCCTCACCCTTATACCTAAACAATCACCTTCACCTATCCCCTAACTCTCGCTTTAACCCTTGCCTTGACCCTTACCCTAACCCTAGCTCTCATCTTAATGGTATTACAAAGTTTTGGTGAATTTGAAAAGTTTGTTGGATATTTAGATGCCCCTGTAGATGTATTATAAGCACTAGAAAATTCAGCCCTTAAAACACTTCTGCTGTTATGAAAAATTGAATATCAAAATATGCAGTTGTGATATATTTTATATTTTGATAGATTTTAGTCAAACAGTATTTTATAGCTAAATTAATATCTTGACCTTGAGAGGGAGCTGTACAAGATGAAGAGTTTATTAATTACATATCATCACTTTAGACTCGATTTCAACCCGACAACTATCACTGAATATTGGAGTGTCGCATATGCCTCAAATATGTTCATTTGAACCAAATTCATGACCTATACCAAATTTTGTAATACCTTTAACCCAAACCGTACCCTTCCCCTTACCGTCACCCTCACCCCCAACCCTCACCCTTCCCTTCCCCTAATCCTCAACCTGTACCTCCCCCTAATCCTCAACCTGTACCTCCCCCTAACCCTCACCCCCCTAACCCACACCCTAATCATCACCCTAACCATCACCCTCCCCAACCCACACTCTAACTATCCCCCTTACCCTCACCATGAACCTCACCCTCCCCCTAACCCTTTCCCTCCCCCTAACCCTTACCCTCCTTACCCTTACCCTCATTCTACCCTTACCCACACCCTCACTCTCACCCTCACCCTCATTCTACCCTTACCCTTACCCACACCCTCACCCTCCCCCTTAGCCTCACCTTCCCTATACCCTTACCATCATTCTACCCTTACCCACCCCCCAACCCTCCCCTAAGCCTCATCCTCACTATCCCCCTAACCCTTACCCTCCTTACCCTCACCCTGCCCCTCACCCTCATTCTACCCTTACCCACACCATCACTCTTCCCCTCACCCCACCCTCATTCTACCCTTACCCATACCCTCACCCTCCCCCTAAGCCGCAGCCTCGCTATCCCCCTAACCCTTACCATCAACCTCACCCTCCCCCTTGACCGTACCCTCACCCTCATTCTACCCTTACCCACACCCTCAGCCTCCCCCTAAGCCTCACTCTCACTGTCCCCCTAACCCTTACCCTCCTTACTCTTACCCTCCCCCTCACCCTCATTATACCCTTACCCACACCCTCACCCTCCCCCTAAGCCTCACTCTCACTATCCCCCTAACCATTACCAACAACCTCACCCTCCCCCTTACCCGTACCCTCACCCTCCACCTCACCCTCACCCTCATTCTACCCTTACCCAAACCCTCACTCTCCCCCTCTCCCCACCCTCATTCTACCCTTACCCACACCCTAACCCTCCCCCTAAGCCTCACTCTCACTATCCCCCTAACCATTACCATCAACCTCACTTTTACCCGTACCCTCACCCTCCCCCTCACCCTCATCCTACCCTTACCCACACCCTCAGCCTCCCCCTTAGCCTCGCCCTCACTATTCCCCTAACCCTCATTACCCTCACCCTCCCCTCACCCACATGTCACCCTTACCCACACTCTCACCCTCCCCTTAAGCCTAACCTTCACTATCCCCCTAACCCTGACCATCAACCTCACCCTCCTCCTTACCCGTACCCTCACCCTCCCCCTTACCCTCACCCTCATTCTACCCTTACCCACACCTAACCCTCCCCTGAGCCTCAGCCTCACTATCCCCATAGCCCTTACCCTCTTTACCCTTCCCCCTCCCCCTCACCCTCATTCTACCCTTACCCACACTCTCACCCTCCCCCTAAGCCTCACTCACTATCCCCCTAACCATTACCATCAACCTCACCCTCCCCCTTATCCGTACCCTCACCCTCCACCTCACCCTCACCCTCATTCTACCCTTACCCACACCCTCACTCTCCCCCTCTCCCCACCCTCATTCTACCCTTACCCACACCCTCACCCTCCCCCCTAACCCTCACCATCACTCTCCCCCTTCCCCAACCCTTACTCTACTCTCCCCTTAACCTACACCCTCACCCTCACAACCCCCATACCGTCACCCTCCCCCTTACCCTCACCCTCATTCTACCCTTACCCACACCTAACCCTCCCCTGAGCCTCACCCTCACTATCCCCCTAACCCTCACCATCACTCTCCCCCTCCCCCAACCCTTACTCTCCCCTTAACCCACAACCTCACCCTCACTCTCCCTGTACCCTCACCCTCCCCCTTACCCTCACCCTCATTCTACCCTTACCCACACCTATAACTCCCCTGAGCCTCAGCCTCACTATCCCCCTAACCCTTACCCTCTTTACCCTTTCCCCTAACCCTCACCTTCATTCTCACCCTCCCCCTAAGCCTCCCCCTAAGCCTCACCCTCACTATCCCCCTAACCCTTACCCTCCTTAACCTCACCCTCTCCCTAACCCGCACCCTCACCCTCCCCCCCCCCCCCCCCCCATCTTCATTCTTCCCTTACCCACACCCTCACCCTCCCCCTAATCCTCACTCTCACTGTCCCCCTAACCCTTACCCTCCTTACTCTTACCCTCCACCTTAGAAGCGCCCCCCCCCCCCCCCCCCCCCCCGGGCTATGCAGTGTCAATATAGCCCGGGCCTAATAGGGTTAACCCTCACCCTCACTATCGCCCTAACCCTTACCCTCCTTACCCACACCTTCCCCCTAAGCCTCACCCTCACTATTCCCCTAACCTCACCATCAGTCTCACCCTCCCCCTAACCCTTCCTCTTCCCTTAACCCTCACCCTCACTATCCCCTAATCCGTACCCTCCTTACCCTCACGCTAACCCTCACCCTCACCCTCATTCTACCCTTACCCACATTTTCACCCTTCCCCTAAGCCTCACTCTCACTATCCCCCTAACCATTACCATCAACCTCACCCTCCCCCTTATCCGTAGCCTCACCCTCCACCTCACCCTCACCCTTATTCTACCCTTACCCACACCCTCACTCTCCCCCTCTCCCCACCCTCATTCTACCCTTACCCACACCCTCACCCTACCCCTAAGCCTCACTCTCACTATCCCCCTAACCATTGCCATCAACCTCACCCTCCCCCTTACCCGTACCCTCACCCTCTACCTCACCCTCACCCTTATTCTACCCTTACCCACACCCTCACTCTCCCCCTCTCCCCACCCTCATTCTACCCTTACCCACACCCTCACCCTACCCCTAAGCCTCACTCTCACTATCCCCCTAACCATTACCATCAACCTCACCCTCCCCCTTACCCGTACCCTCACCCTCTACCTCACCCTCCCCCTTACCCGTACCCTCACCCTCTACCTCACCCTCACCCTTATTCTACCCTTACCCACACCCTCACTCCCCCCCTCTCCCCACCCTCATTCTACCCTTACCCACACTCTCACTATCCCCCTAACCATTACCATCAACCTCACTCTTACCCGTACCCTTACCCTCCCCCTCACCCTCACCCTCACCCTCCTCACCCTTACCCTCATTCTACCCTTACCCACTCCCTCACCCCCCCCCCCCCTAAGCCTCACCCTCACTATCTCCCTAACCCTCACTATCAACCTCATCATCCCCCTAACCCTCACTATCCCCCTAACCCTCACCCCCCTAACCTCACCCTCCCCCTAACCCTCCCCCTCACTCTCACCCCTCCCCCTCACTCTCACCCTCATTCTACCTTTACCCACACCCTCACCCTCCCCCTAAGCCTCACCCTTACTATCTCCCTAACCCTCGCTATCAACCTCATCCTCCCCCTAACCCTCACTATCCCCCTAACCCTCACCCTCCCCCCCTAACCTCACCCTCCCCCTAACCCTCCCCCTAACCCTCCCCCTCACTCTCACCCTCATTCTACCTTTACCCACACCCTCACCCTCCCCCTAAGCCTCACCCTTACTATCCCCCTTACCCTCACCATCCCCCTAACCCTCACCATCAACCTTACCGTCCTCCTTACCCTTACTCTCCCTTTAACCCTCACCCTCCCTCTCACCCTCACCCTCACCCTCACCCTCCTCACCCTTACCCTCATTCTACCCTTACCCACTCCCTCACCCTCCCCCTAAGCCTCACCCTCACTATCTCCCTAACCCTCACTATCAACCTCATCCTCCCCCTAACCCTCACTATCCCCCTAACCCTCACCCCCTAACCTCACCCTCACCCTAACCCTCCCCCTCACTCTCACCCTCATTCTACCTTTACCCACACCCTCACCCTCCCCCTAAGCCTCACCCTTACTATCCCCCTTACCCTCACCATCCCCCTAACCCTCACCATCAACCTTACCCTCCCCCTTACCCTTACTCTCCCTTTAACCCTCACCCTCCCTCTCACCCTCACCCCCCTCAACATCACCCTAACCATCACCCTCACCCTCACCCTGACTCTCCCCCAAACCCTCATCATCATCACCCTTACCCTCATTCTCCCCTGACCCTCGCCCTCACCCTTATCCTCGACATCAGCCTCATCATCTCCCTTAACCTCACCCCAATTCTCCCTAACTCACACCGTCACCATCACCTTCACCCGTTCCCTCACTCTCCCCTTACCCACACCCTCACCCTCATCCTAACCCTCACTTTCCCCTTACCCACACCCTCCCTCTAACCCTCACCAACGGCCTCACCCTGACCCTCACCCCAATTCTCCCCTCCCCCTAACCCTCACTCTTCCCTTACCCTCAACCTCCTCCTCCACCCTCACCCTCCCCTTAACCCTCACCCCCATTCTTCCCTAACCCACAACCTCACCATCACCCTCACCATCACCCTTACACTCACTCTCCCCTTAACCTCACCATCCCCCTAAGCCTCACTCTCCCTGTCACTCTCACCCTCCCCTTATCCCTCATCACCCTAACCCTCACCCTAACCCTCACCTTCCCCCTCACCCTAACCCTCACCCTCATCATCCTCTAACCCTTACCCTCACCCTCTCCTCACCCTCACCCTTCCTTTAACTATCACTGTCACCCTCGCCCTAACCATCACCGTTACTTTCCCCCTAACCCCCACCTCCCTTAACCCTCACCCTAACCGTCACCCTTAGTCTTCCCCTCCCCCTATCCCACCCTTCTGCTAACCCTAAACCTCACCCTCCCCCTAACCGTCATGCCACCCTAAGCCTCACCCTAACCCTCACCCTCCCTTTAACTGTCTCCGTCACCCTCACCCTAAGCCACACCCTCGCCCTAACCATCACCCTTACTTTCCCCCTAACCCCCACCTAACCCTCACCCTAACCGTCACTCTTACTCTCCTCTCCCCCTATCCCTCACTCTAACCCTCACCCTCGCCCTCACCCTCACCCTCCCCTAACCCTCATCCTCACCCTAACCCTCACCCTCACCCTCCCCTAACCCTCATCCTCACCCTAACCCTCACCCTTCCCCTAACCCCTCATCCTCCCCCTCCCCCTAACCCTCCCCCTTACCCTCACCCTCACTGCAAAATTAAGCACCACACTGTTAAATAACCCTGGAAATGTGCCAAATGTTTTTTGCTTCTTTTAAGTTTCTATGAAAACACAAACAATGCTTAATTTTTTAGCGCCTGTGCTTCTATAACCATATCTTCTATCACAAAATGGCGTTTATTAAAATTTTCTGAAGTTTATTTCCCTCATGTACTGAAAATTTCTCTTATATTCATTTTAATGAATTAAAATGATGGTAATATTGTGTGTTTCCTTTTGGTCCTTTACATTTCTGTTTCTCATTCATTTACCATTGTTTCACACTTCATTTGCACTACTACTATATTGAATCTTGAATGCAGAATTTGACAGTGTCTCTGTCTGGCCTTCTTGTGCCCCTGGTTCAAATCTATGCTGGATCTGGAGCCGACCCGACAGACCGTGGTGCAGCCCGAGGATATATAGATGGCTATGGGAATGCAGCAAGCATCAGTGACTCCATGAACTTCTCCCTTACCAATAATACAGGCTTTCTATTAATTGCCATTCCAAAATCTGTCGCTGGCATCTTCAATATCATATTCAGAGTCACAGCTATCGGTAAGAAGCACTGTGTGCAGCAAGTCTGAATCAAGTGACTGGGTTATACACAACTATGTTCAGCACTTTAATTGAAGCATAGTACATGTATATGAATTGAGGGGTATATAAATTCAGAATCTCTTATACAAACAGTGTATTTTTTTATAACGTAGGACTTCTTTTTCATTTTGATTAATTTAAAGGGAGATTGTCTTCAGTTTCCATGTGCACTATGTCAGAATTCCTTGACACCAGTCTTGGTGTAAAAATATTAATGGCTGTACAAGTCTCGCTTACAGCAAATCCTTAGTCCAATCAAGAAATGACCTTCCCTCATCAGTCCCTTGGAGAGTCTTCAGTTGAGAGAAACTAATGATATTGACTTTTTCGATATGGGTATTACATGAGGCCTGTTAGTCAAAGAATTGAACGCTGAGCCTGGTGATTGACAATAGCTGTTATTGCTTAAACAACCAAATTCCCCATGTCGTTTCCTTTTGATATATATATGATTTAAAAATGATGTGAGCTGTTTGTAAATGGACTAGCGGTATTGTTGATTCTTCTGTAGAACAATCACCAGTTCGTACAATAATAGAAGTTCAAATTGTTCATTGAAATTTTCTGAAGTTTGAAGTTAAAAGTTGTATTAACAACAACAAAATGTATGTACATCATGAAACAAAGTACGCAAGGCAAAACAATAAAATACAAACTGTACATAATGTACAAAACAATGAATTACTGCAAAAGCTTAATTAATGCCCACATAGAACACATACAAAAGTTAGCACAAGTGCTAGTCAAGATCGGTTTTCTCTGTTCACTATACATCGATAGTGTATCTCTTCATTACTATAGCATTCTTTCGGACTAGTTCTGAAGAAGAAAAAAATCGTGTTTATGTTTATGACATGATACTAACTGTATTCTTAATCAGAAATGTCTTAAATGTTCCAAACGTCAAGCAAAACTTTTTTTGGACTATGGCCAAAGTTCCTTTCAGAAATATTCCCAAAGAAAACGAATACCAGTATATGAGCCTCAGTTCTTTTCAGCACTGGCTCTTATCCACAAAAGAACCAACTGTCATTTTAAGGACTAACACACTTATATATGATCTTCTCATCATGACAATGTACAAAGAACACCTTCTTTCCTTTTGCAGAATGTGTGAGCCCCGATGTAGCATGTAATGGCTCCCCTCATTGCTACAACTTGTTCGATGACATATGTGATGAAGAAATCCAATGTGTGGATAGCGGGGAAGATGAGTTTGGGTGTGAAGGTAAGATACTGAAAAGGATGATGAGAAGGAGGAGGAGAAGGAGGAATGATAAATGTGATATTGAAAAATCCAATAGCTGGATATCAGGGAAGATGTGTTAAGCTTAGGCGAGGCGTCAAAAATATCGATACCAGCAGGCTGCCGCCTCACGTATTGGCGCATCAAGGCTGCAATTACGGCCGAAGCCTGGCTGGGGCAATTATTTTTCACTTATTAGCCCAGCCGGCTTGCGCCAGGCTGGGATCTGAGGCTCGGTTTCCATTCGAAAGGCGGCAGCCGGCGCATGCTTTTGAATGCCATTTCCTACCGCCAGCGGTAGCCGGCTGAGCTAGTTTAAAAAATGCAGCCAGGACGCACAAGTGCAGTTAGCTGCCGCTGGCTGGTATATTTATTTTTGACGCCTCGCCTTAGGCGTGATGGTAAAATGTAGTTGAGTGGTTTAAACATTTGACTTTAGATGCCAAGGTAATGGAATCAAGCCCTGGCACTGCAGCAGTTGATGCCCTAATGATTACAATGTACAAAATGTTTGATGGTTTCGAGGGGGATATCAATATGCTGCTCACAACTTTTCTGTGGATGATGGCAGCATTTTTTGGTTGAATGTTGCTTCACTCCTTTCTAAAAGATTTTAGCTTGTTTAATTTTTAATGTTGGAACTCTTTTATTTTCAAGGCTGCAACATACACTCTTAGGTTGAATAATGCAATACTCATCTGTTAAATGTCCCAACATTTCTGTTAAAGATAACAACATTCGTGCTTTGAGGGTTGCAACACTCCTATTTTCCTAGTTTGCAAGGTAAAATGCAGCAAAATTTCAAAAATCAGGGTTTTTATATATCAACTACCGAAACAATTGTAATTCATTGCGACATGTATGTACTTTTATTTTTTGCACGCATGCACTTATGACTTTTAGTTAAATTGGCATTAACTGTATAAACCAATAAATCTAATCAAATCAAAGCGCATTGTATGTTATCTTTTTGTAAAACTTTATTCCAGCAACCCCGCCAGCAAACTCCACCTGCTATGATTGTGAGTCTGCCTTTCTGTGTGTTAAAGATCCAGAATGGATTTGCGATGGATGGAGTGATTGCGATAATGGAGAGGATGAGATGAACTGCCCAGGTAAGATTGAAGTTGTTCAATATCACAGTACTATTTCGTAAATTGAATGTTGCATCTCTCTTTTTCTCAATGTGGCAACACTACTATGAAGAAGGTCACAGCTCACTTATTTTGAATGTTGCAACTCTCTTGTTTTTCAAGTTTGCAATGTAGAATGCAGCAAAATTATACAACAGTAGGGATTTTATATACCTAGTGGACTACCAATAAAAATTATTAATCAACGCAAAATGTATGTTCTCTATTTAGTGAGACAACAAATAATAATTAACATGTTGATATTTTAACTTATTTTTAGCTTCTAGTGCCAAGACAAAATAATGTAATGCTCAGGACATTGTGTTCAAGTTTCCTCTTATTCAAGTGATATTTATATTTGGGGGGAAATATCAAATGTCAGATATTATACCCCTTATCGTAAGATTGTTGCATTAGGAGTGTACACAACAAGAAAAAGAATAGTTTTTCTATAAACTTTGTGTCCTGCCGACTACATCAGAATAGTTTTTTTATTGCTGACGTCACGAATAGTTCACTTTTTCCCTGGCAAAAGCGTACAGGATTTCAAATGCCTCCGCACAGGCGACTCCTGCAGTGTCACAGCGCTCAAGTCCTGCATTTTACCCTGAGCGATAACTGCACTACAATAATGCAATACCTGTACTGTGTGAGTCAAAAAAAAAGTTTACACCTAGAAAATTGCTAATCATTTTAAAAATCATCTATGAACAGTAAATTATTATCCATCTAATAAAGAGCGTTTTATCCCAAATCATTTGGTATCATTTGTGTGTGGTATGTGTTCATGCTTGGATGAACAGGATGTATAGATTGAAGGGATACAAAACAAATATACAATGATTCATTCTCGGAACAAGTTTTTCACACTCAGGAACATCATTAGTACTGTTGATGTTCCTTCGATGTAAATAGTTTCAGCTAGATCCTTGAGTGTCATTGTATGATATGAAGCCCCTCATCCTTATTTTCAAGAATTGGCATGTTATATACTTTACTTGATAAATTATCGAATCATTTCTCTTGCGACAGCATCTTGCTTTGAGTGCCAAACGCATCCTTCCTCTGATAACTGCATTGATTTTGACTCTGTCTGTGACGGCAAGATTGATTGCTTCAATGGCACTGACGAATTAGATTGTGATGGTGAGTTTAGAAACAAAGTGAATTTCAACCCTGTGAAATTTTGTAAAGATTTGTAAAGATGAATGATAATTTGTAAACTTTTAATTATTTTTATATCAATTTGAAAGACTATAGTAGAAAGATCCCATGAAAAGCATAGTTCTTGAAACACCCTCGTACTCATCACAAGGAATAGCTAAAAAAAAACTCTGGAGCTTGCATATGTGTGTTTACAGTCCCTTACGTACTTCACATTTTGCACAAGTCCATAAATACAGGTTCTCAAAAAAAAATGAATATCATGACTGGATTTATTTTGTGTGTCCATCTTGTCATAATATAACAGTAAAGATTGTGAGCTATTGATTTCAGTCGCAACTCTTAACCAGACAAGGCCTCGGTCTAACCTTTTCCATTTTATTGATATGAGCTAATGTGTTTTGATACAGGTACACCTCTTCCATGCGTCCAGTGTGATTCAGATTGGCCCTGTGTTCGTGAGTCTTGGGTTTGTGATCGTGAAGAAGACTGTTACAATGGAGAAGATGAACTCAACTGCGTTCGTGAGTTGACAATTTTAGACAAATTCATATGCTGTAAATTGCTGAAGAAACGACCATAGCAAAACAAAAACAAAGAATCACTACAACTAGACAAACTGAAATATAGGCACAGTGTGCTTCATATATTTTTCTTTATTATGGGTAAATTTTATGAAAGGGGAATTAATGTCTCTACTATGAAGCATGACATAGAGAGTAAAATAATGTTTCATTTGATATAGGAAGCATTGCTGTAGGCCAAATAATATTGTATTGCAAGTACAATGAAGAGACCCTAGTTCGCCATATTTTTACGACGTAGCTTCTCCCCAAGATAGGTGCCATTTTGTCAAATCATTACGAAAATCTCTTATTAAAACTATACCCCACCACTATAACACAGGCACCAATGTAAATCAGGTGGGGTATCACGACTCTACTTTTGTTTTTATCGTTAAAACATGGAGAGAGCCTTGCAGCTCTGCTTGAGAGATGACAGCTGTACTCTTCATCATCTTACGTAATAGTAGAAACAAACCCTTACTGTGGCTCTGCCTGAAAGGAAATGAGAAGTAGGACATATATATTTTACTTGTTTTAAGATATTTTCATGTCAAAAAGTCACTTATGATTTAGATGAAGACCATAATGATAGTTTGAACGAAGCAAACTGACCCAGAATTGGCGATATAACAACAATTTTAATTGTGAAAATTAGCACTCTTTCTCCCTTCCTCTCCATCTATCATGCTTATCTCTCTCTCTTCTTCTCTATCACCCCTGTCAAGGTCTTGGCAGGGGGGTATTGCAAAGCGCTAGTGTTTACTTAAGGCTTAGCTCTAGGAGTAGTGAAAGTCAAATGGGGATTTCAATTTTAAACCACAAGTTTTCGTCATGATTTTCCTTCAAAAGACTTGATTTGTGACGTATCGCAAGGAGAACTGATGTAGCGCGCAACATTTATTCATTCTTTTAATTGTTTGTTGATTGTTTGTTTTACAGCTGGTAATTCAAGCTGCTTCTTCTGTGAGAACTCTGGAGACTGCGTATCATGGGATTATGTTTGCGATGGTGCATATGATTGCTATGACACATCAGATGAACAGAATTGCAACAGTGAGTTCAAACAATATATTCATGCACCATGTGAATTAACTTACCATGTAAATACATATGCAAACTAAACAGATCCTTTAAAAAAAAATTGAACATGAAAATCATGTTAATATATCTTTTCACAACCATTACATAAGTCCATGGAAATAGACACAGCGTTTGCAGTATGTTATGCTCTTCCTACTCATTCTTCCAGTATGTTTTCCTGGCTGGAAACCAAAAGCAATGTCGCCTCCAGGAACAAATATTTGAAGTGATGCCTAATCGGACCCTATCTCCAACATTTCCTCATTAATAATAATAATAATAGCTCGTTCTTATATAGCGCTTTTCAGGACCGGAGGCCCTCCCAGAGCGCTTTACAGATAAGTATATTATTACTCAGGTCATTGGATTCAGGATTACCCGCACACACTTTTTTGCACATTCTCCACTCCCTGGGGAGCATTCCAGCCAGGCGTCATTTTTGGAAGCGCACACTTGCAGTCGCAACCTACTTTATATGAATTTTATGACAAAAATGGCATTTCCAATATAGTTCCGATTAGGTTTTTAGGTCACGCTTTGAGTCAGGGTTGGACAATGTTTAGCCTAGGGTTCATGAAGTTGTGAATTTGGTTAGTGTAGGACGATGATCGTCAAGCAATTTGCAGGAGCATGTGTCTCATTTTTATGTGTATACATTTGTATTCCATTAGCAACGTCCGATCCAGAGTGCTTTCCATGTTGGTCATACTTCTGTGTAGAGTTGGAATATGTTTGTGATGGTGACCTAGATTGCCGTGATGGATCAGATGAACGAGATTGCAATTGTAAGTAGCTCTTCTTTTCCTTTTTTTTTGGTGGGGGGGGGGGGGGGGGGTTACCTGAGTAATTTTCATTGGCCTCAAATGATACATGTGCCTCTTCCCCCTCCCCCATCCCCCAGACACGCCATCACTGCTAATGAAAACTTATTAAATTCATGAACTTGAATAAATTCACCAATCATTCTGGATTCTGTGGTTCATTTATTCAATTGACCCACTTTATCTTTCACAGCAACGGAACCCATCTGCTTCCAGTGTGCAACAGATGTGTATCAGTGTATTGATCTGGACTATGTATGTGATGAAGGGACTGACTGTGATGACGGGTCAGATGAATGGAACTGCAGTAAGCTTGAATTATATACTTTTTCTGTCATATGTGACCCAGCACCACAAAACAAACAAGAAGTCACACTGGCTTTGCACACTTTTGTTGAATGCCCATATTACATTTGATACCGTTTTTTGTTTTTGTATAGACAAACTTTAAAATTCTTAAACTGGCAACACATTGATAGATGCCAAATCACAGTTTTTCAATCAAAATTGGTAGTATGTGTATAACAAACGTTTGGATATGGTTTATAAAGGTGTATATTTTTACAGAGAGAGGAAATTTCATCAGAACTTTGTAGCTCTGAAATAAAAACATACATGGGTACCTGTAGTGAGAGTGTCCTTATAATGGGTACCTGTAATGAGAGTGTCCTTATAATGGGTACCTGTAATGAGAGTGTCCTTATAATGGGTACCTGTAGTGAGAGTGTCCTTATAATGGGTACCTGTAATGAGAGTGTCCTTATAATGGGTGTTACCTGTAATGAGAGTGTCCTTATAATGGGTGTTACCTGTAATGAGAGTGTCCTTATAATGGGTACCTGTAACAAGAGCGCCTTATAATAGGTATGTGTAATGAGAGAGTCCTTATAATGGGTACCTGTAGTGAGAGTGTCCTTATAATGGGTATGTGTAATGAGAGTGTCCTTATAATGGGTACCTGTAGTGAGAGTGTCCTTATAATGGGTACCTGTAGTGAGAGTGTCCTTATAATGGGTACCTATAGTGAGAGTGTCCTTATAATGGGTACCTGTAATGAGAGTGTCCTTATAATGGGTGTTACCTGAAATGAGAGTGTCCTTATAATGGGTACCTGTAATGAGAGTGTCCTTATAATGGGTGTTACCTGTAATGAGAGTGTCCTTATAATGGGTACCTGTAACAAGAGCGTCCTTATAATGGGTATGTGTAATGAGAGTGTCCTTATAATGGGTGTTACCTGTAACGAGAGTGTCCTTACAATGGGCACCCGTAATGAGAGTGTCCTTATAATGGGGACCCGATAATGAGAGTGTCCTTATAATGGGTACCTGTAATGAGAGTGTCCCTATAATGGGTGTTACCTGTAATGAGAGCGTCCATATAATGGGTGTTACCTGTAATGAGAGTGTCCTTATAATGGGTGTTACCTGTAATGAGAGTGTCCTTATAATGGGTGTTACCTGTAACAAAAGTGTCCTTATAATGGGTACCTGTAACGAGAGTGTCCTTATAATGGGTACCTGTAATGAGAGTGTCCTTATAATGGGTACCTGTAACGAGAGTGTCCTTATAATGGGTATGTGTAATGAGAGTGTCCTTATAATGGGTACCTGTAGTGAGAGTGTCCTTATAATGGGTATGTGTAATGAGAGTGTCCTTATAATGGGTACCTGTAGTGAGAGTGTCCTTATAATGGGTACCTGTAGTGAGAGTGTCCTTATAATGGGTACCTGTAGTGAGAGTGTCCTTATAATGGGTACCTGTAGTGAGAGTGTCCTTATAATGGGTACCTGTAGTGAGAGTGTCCTTATAATGGGTACCTGTAATGAGAGTGTCCTTATAATGGGTGTTACCTGTAATGAGAGTGTCCTTATAATGGGTGTTACCTGTAATGAGAGTGTCCTTATAATGGGTACCTGTAACAAGAGCGCCTTATAATAGGTATGTGTAATGAGAGTGTCCTTATAATGGGTACCTGTAGTGAGAATGTCCTTATAATGGGTGTTACCTGTAACGAGAGAGTCCTTATAATGGGCACCACCCGTAATGAGAGTGTCCTTATAATGGGGACCTGATAATGAGAGTGTCCTTATAATGGGTACCTGTAATGAGAGTGTCCCTATAATGGGTGTTACCTGTAATAAGAGCATCCATATAATGGGTGTTACCTGTAATGAGAGTGTCCTTATAATGGGTGTTACCTGTAATGAGAGTGTCCTTATAATGGGTGTTACCTGTAACAAGAGTGTCCTTATAATGGGTACCTGTAACGAGAGTGTCCTTATAATGGGTACCTGTAATGAGAGTGTCCTTATAATGGGTACCTGTAACGAGAGTGTCCTTATAATGGGTATGTGTAATGAGAGTGTCCTTATAATGGGTACCTGTAGTGAGAGTGTCCTTATAATGGGTATGTGTAATGAGAGTGTCCTTATAATGGGTACCTGTAGTGAGAGTGTCCTTATAATGGGTACCAGTAGTGAGAGTGTCCTTATAATGGGTACCTGTAGTGAGAGTGTCCTTATAATGGGTACCTGTAATGAGAGTGTCCTTATAATGGGTGTTACCTGTAATGAGAGTTTCCTTATAATGGGTACCTGTAGTGAGAGTGTCCTTATAATGGGTACCTGTAGTGAGAGTGTCCTTATAATGGGTACCTGTAATGAGAGTGTCCTTATAATGGGTGTTACCTGTAATGAGAGTTTCCTTATAATGGGTACCTGTAACAAGAGTGTCCTTACAATGGGTATGTGTAATGAGAGTGTCCTTATTATGGGTGTTACCTGTAACGAGAGTGTTCTTATAATGGGTACCTGTAATGAGAGTGTCCTTATAATGGGGACCTGATAATGAGAGTGTCCTTATAATGGGTACCTGTAATGAGAGTGTCCCTGTAATGGGTGTTACCTGTAATGAGAGCGTCCATATAATGGGTGTTACCTGTAATGAGAGTGTCCTTATAATGGGTACCTGTAACGAGAGTGTCCTTATAATGGGTACCTGTAATGAGAGCGTCCATATAATGGGTGTTACCTGTAATGAGAGTGTCCTTATAATGGGTACCTGTAACGAGAGTGTCCTTATAATGGGTACCTGTAATGAGAGTGTCCTTATAATGGGTACCTGTAACGAGAGTGTCCTTATTATTGGTACCTGTAATGAGAGTGTCTTTATAATGGGCGTTACCTGTAATGAGAGTGTCCTTATAATGGGTGTTACCTGTAATGAGAGTGCCCTTATAACTGCTATTTCCTTGTACAGGAAGTTTTGTTATGTCATATGTATACTAATGAAGTGCGTTTTTCTATAACGGGTGGGGGTTTTTTAGCAATGGGTATTTTTTTCATAATTGGTGTTTTCCTGTATAAGCACTGTTTTATTATTATTATTATCATATCAGATATATTCTCCTATGATGAATGTTACTATATAATTGATGTTTTCTTGCAATCAATGTTTCTTCTTATTTGCAGCTAGTTGCGAATTGAATGAATTCCGTTGTAATCGAGGCGGTGAATGCATCGGGTCTGAGTCTGTTTGCAACCTGGCCCCAGAATGCACCTTTGCTGAAGATGAGATGAGCTGTGGCTATGATGACATCTCAAGTAAGCTTCTTTCACTTTTCCAAACATACGATTCTCGTATAGCTATTCGATTTTTCCTGTTCTGAACGTCATAAAACACATCGTTTAGCAAAATTCCTAACTAGTGTTTGAGTATCGATTTGAACAAAAAATTGATAGAGAATTAGGGTAATGATATAGCCTAAATGTTGTATCTTTTGAAAATTCTATAATTGGGCGGTTTATCATGAGCCCTCAATAATGATTGGCCAGCTGCAATGTCAACTGACCTGTTCAAAATTAGTTTATGTATACAACTTGTTTTTTGTAGCCTTTTTGAGTTTATGCTCCTTTCATTATACAAAAAGATGCTTCCGGCCGGGAATGAAAAAGGCATGTTGTTCGATATTGGTGAATTATAGTTCTTATTTAATTACCTTGCTTTTCCCCACCCAAGTGATGATTGGGCATCTGTTTCATTTATTAGGTGGTCTGTCAACGACAGATCACCTATTGATTTCGTTAGAATTTTATTTCTTTATTCTTTCTTTATTCTTTCTTTATTCTTTATTTTTATTTCTTCCGTACACTTTTTTGTCCACACGTTTACTCGAAATCAACATGGTCAATTGCCTTCAAATTTCTGTCAGTCATCAAGCCCTATGATTTCAAGTCTAATTAACTTTTTCAAGTTCATGGGGTCATCGTGACGTCATCCAGGCGCCATTTTGTAAAAATCAGGTCATTATCATATCTCGATAACTAGTCATCAAAAATAAACCATATTTGGTATACATCAACTTCAGGTCAAAGGTCAACTAAAAATATCAACAAATTTTGCGCGCGCACCTCAACGCGCACGTACGCGCGCATCAAAATTTTAAAATGCTCAAATTCGTTCTAAATTAATTTTGCATACGTTTCAGGCCATTTTAAGCACTTCGCAAAAAAACGCGCACACGTGCATGCGCGCGCTTTTTCGCGCGTACTTGCATTTTGCAATGTAGAATCGCCAAATTTTCTCTGTCATCATATTTGGCACATTTTTTCAAGCATTTTGATACCTTGTTTACCTTTTTCTGACCATTAATAATGCAATGAGCGTCCGTTAAGATACGCATCCGTGCGTGCGAGCTCTTGTAATACATAACATACATGTGCAAAAACATGCCTATACAAAATTCATTGTAACTCTTCAGGATGGATGGATACCCCCCAATTTCGTTCATATTTAAATAGATTATGGGTTGGAGATATGATTTCATGTCTCATTTGACCCTCAATTAACTCATGACGTCATCATAATGGCCTCCGAACTCAAAATTTTAATTTGCATATTATGACGTCAGCAGATTTTTGGAAAATTGATTGTATCTCTGTATATATTGATCAATTTTCGTTCAAATTTTGATATGTTCTACCTGTGAATATTCTCTACAAATGCAGTTATCACGATATTTCATTATGACAATGGTATCATGGCGTATTTTTGCGATTAAAGGAGGCATGTCAATTTTTCACATTTTGCGTGTATTCTCTATGGGACGTGACTTTTTCTCAAAACTGGATTCTACATTCTCGTCTTTCGCGAGCAATATCTCCGTCGTTTTATCTTTGTTTACGCTGAGCTTTGAGTATGTTGTAGCTGAGACAATAAGCTATCACAAGTGTGCCCTTTATTTTTCGATCAGATGCCGGGATCATGCTCATATTTCACTTACAAAGTGGGATTTCAGAATTCCATTTTCCGTTTACGCGCACGTTTGTGTTCGTAATGGTCGTACGCAACTTAAAATCTGCTTTTTTTTGTCTATCATAGTATTGCCCATTTTATTCCGAACAATTTGATACCATGTTTTTCTCTTTATGACCATTAATAACGAAATGAGCGTCCGTTCAAGGTAAATTCCGTTCGAACACTCAATTAACTCATGACGTATTTATGATGGCCTCCGTTCAAGGTAAATGTCCGTGCGTGCGAGCTCTTGTAATACATAGCATATATGGGCAAAAACATGCCTATACAAAATCCATTGTAGCTCTTTAGGATGCAAGATGACCCCAATTTTTTTCTTCATATCTTGATAAAGTATGAGTCGGAAATATGATTTCATGTCTCATTTGACCCTCAATTAACTCATGACGTCATCATAATGGCCTCCGAACTCAAAATTTCAATTTGCATATTATGACGTCATCATATTTTTGGAAAATTGATTGTATCTCTGTAAATATTAATCAATTTTCATCCAAATTTTGATATGTTCTATCTGAGACAATTCTCTACAAATAAAGTTACGACGTATTTTTCAGTTTGACAAAGGCATCATGGCGTATATTTGCGCTTAAAGGAGGCATGTCAATTTTTCACATTTTGCGTGTATTCTCTATGGGACATGACTTTTTCTCAAAACTGGATTCTACATTCTCGTCTTTCGGGAGCAATATCTCCGTCGTTTTATCTTTGTTTACGCTGAGCTTTGAGTATGTTGTAGCTGAGACAATAAGCTATCACAGATGTGCCCTTTATTTTTCGATCAGATGCCGGGATCATGCTCATATCTCACTTGCAAAGAGGGATTTGAGAATTCCATTTTCCGTTTACGTGTATTCTCTATGGGAAATGTTTTGGTATATCGGTAACGCACTTGACTTCCGACCTCAAGGTCCCTGGTTCGAGTCCGGGCGTCTCCAACAATTTTTTTTCTTCATTTTTTTTTTTTTTTGACTTTTCAATGATCATAAAATTGAAAACAGACCACCTAATTCGTCACCATGACGAATTCAATGTCTAGTTTTATTATTTGTATTAATGAAAAAGAAATGCTCATGTAATTGGGTGCAAAGTTGTTATATCCTTTCATTTGACATAAAATTATTTTTGTATCATATAGTAGAGCATAGAATAGAGCATATAAGAAACAAGCATGGATTGTCTGATGTTTATATGCACTTTGGTTCATGTGTTTTGAGAGCTGTAATCATTAGTTAAGCATCCTTATACAAGGATGACAAGAATTTTTTTTTTTTTACACAGAAAAAATAAAAGTTAAGCAATTTTTAACTGCAATCAAAAGACGCTATACCAAATATTTTGGATTTCACTGGATTCCATTGGATAACACATTGATAAAACACTGTACAAGTATTCCGTGAAAACCTGCCCCAGATATACCAGCTTTCATTACAGCTTGGCATATCTTTACTTTCATATTTCTCAATTTTAGTTTTATGTTATGGAATTGTGTTTCATGACCTTATTTCATTTGTACATATATTTATAAATCAATATTTTCTACCCTGGTTTTGCTAGCTTGGTCAGGGAGGAAGTCCTGCGGGTCATGGTTATTAATGTTTTCATTAAATTTTTTCTCTCTTTCCTATGAATATTTGAATTATTATTTTATCTTGGTGTACATGTATACCAAATTGATGATAAATTAATGATAATTATACAAAAGATTAATCCATCTTGTAACTTTATATTTTTGCTCAGCTGAGGTATGGGTGGTCGCTGGTGAATCGTATGACGTTAATACGATAGAGCTTCAGCCCGTGGGGGACAATATCAAAGCAGCTCTGTGGCATTTCTTTGCCCCTAACAGCTCCTACGTCCTGTTCTTTGACGTATCTTCCTCCTACGCCCTTCCCGATGACGCTGAAGCGGTCTTTGGCGAAGGAACAGACTTCCTCGGCTCACGCACTGCCAGCTACTATCGCTGGGGCTCTATCACCAAGTTCTCAAGGCATGACTTCTTTGTGCTGAGCCATGAAGCCTTTGTGTCAGTGGACGTTCCACTGACAGAGTCGGCTCCTGTCACGCTCAGTTTCTCAGTCAGAGCAGTCCCAGCTCCTGGTAAGAACATTTTCTTTCTTGTATCGAGGGGTCAGTGACACAAAGACGTAAATTCATTTTGAGAAAAAGTGGTTGTGTCACTGAGCACATGGGCCTTAAGAAGTTAAGTCTATGTTTTACCATCCATTGACTTCAATGGGGTGTTGGATGGTTTTCAGTCTTTGTGTTTCCTGGGAAGCCCACACTTTTCTGAACATTTTGATATCAAATACTCATTTTGGCAAAATATGGAGCTACGTCTTTGTGTCACTGAACCCTCAATATATTTCAAACAAATTGTTGTATCCTTTCCTTTTCTATATGTCTCATCTTTTAGAATCACACCTAAACTAAGACATCATTTCTGGCGAATTTCTGATTGTATTTTGGTGCCAGGGGATATTTCACAAACTTTTCATCAGTGACAAATGACAGTTTTCGTTATAAGCTAGTGAAATCCTAGTTTCTGATTGGTTATCAGCAGATTTGTGTCTGATTTTTGTCATTTGTCATTGAAAAGAGGCTTTGTGAAACACCCCCTAAACCTGAGTGAATGCAACCATCATAAGCCCTTTGCGTACCGGATCTAGTGGTCTCATGTGTTCCGCCTATGGGATTTGACAATGCAATAGTCAATGGGTTTATGCTGCACAATTGTACTAAGTTTGGAAAGCAGTGGATAACAGGGTTTTTTCAGTCTATGAACAAACAGTTCTTATATCCCATGAAGATTAGAATATTGCATTATTTGTTTGTTTGTTTTTTAAATTATGTTCTAAAGTGTCAGTAATACATTATTTTTTTTTTTTCAATTCAAAAGGCTTTATTTCTGTTAAAAAGCGAAAAAAAATATATACATGTCATTAAGTACAAACAGTTTAAAATATACAAACAATGAGCATTATGTTAAATTAATTTAAACAAACTGTGAAAATATGTAGAAGGAAAAGGGAGCACCTGTAGGAAGCTTATGTTAGCTTGTTGATTCAGGCGTCCAGGCGTCCTTGTTGACATCAGACTATGCTGTTTGGTCCCAAGCCTAGAAGAAGATGTCAATTCTATTTTTATTTCTTTTTTCTTTGTTCTTCAGAATGCACTGGGGATTCTTCAGTCTGTGTGGCTTGCTATTCAGATTTTGAGACCTGCGACCGAACTCTTGAATGCTCTCAATCGACGGAATACGAATGCCCATCAATTCCAGCTCCTTAATTTACTGTAGGTTATGCTTAATATTTTTTTAATTTTAGATTCAAAAGAAAGTACTTAAGTATACCGGTGTATTACATAAGAATAGATAATAAATGTAAACAAAAAAATATTGATTACTTTATGGGCAGTTTCACCATAGGCTATTGCGTACATTATATTTTCAGGTAGAAAAAGTGTCGATAATACAAGGTACTAAAATGAATGAGTTAAGAATGAAGAGTATTGAATTAAGACATGTGTTGAGTTAAAGGAAATACAAAGTTTTGGTATGGGGTCATGAATTTGGTTCAAATGAACATATTGAAAGCATATGCAATCCTACAACATTGAATGTTCGTTGTTGCAGTTGAAATCAAGTTTAAAGTGATGAAATTGTGAATAATTACTCTCTATGTTGTATAGTTCCCTCTCAAGATTTATATTACTTAAGCTTCAAAACAATTTTTCTTGAATAAAATCGACCAATTTTCTATTCCTGTTTGAAGAATAAATATAACAATTGAATTATCAAAGATTTTTGTGGTCGCAGCTACCATTGTATAGCCATAGGCGCTATTTAAATTTTATTAGGAGCACCAATGAATTTTATATATTAATTTCTCAAAATCCTTAGTGTTTTAGAGCCCAATTTTTCAAAGTTGCTCATTCTAACACTAGGTTTCACAATGGTAATGCCAATTTTAATTTTCATAATCCACTCCTGTTGAAATGTTATCAAAACTTTGTATTACCTTTAAGATAAGTTGTAAATTAAGAAAGTACTAAAAATGTTGAAGAAGGTACTAAATGTGGGGATTATGAACTAGCTGATGATAGCAGTAAAATATTGCTGATCGTATGAGCATGCTCAATAGATAAAGATATGACTTGTTGGTATAGGAACTGGCTTGCAGAAGATGAAGACTTATTTAGTGGTCTGTGAAAATGCAGTCGGGGGAGGTTCGTTGTTACTTTTTGTTTATAGTTTAGTTTTGTTTGCAAGGAGTCCTTGAAATAATTTGTAGTGTTCTCAATTTACGAGAGATATGATCTAATAAAAATAATTATAAATTTATATAGCGCAGCTTTCATACAAAATATATTCAGCTGTGCTTTAATGGAGCTTTTAGGCTACTTTTTATCGTTATATTTTATCATGTTTTCTTTAATCCTTAATTAAAGATATCATTTTTCTTCTGGGCTTTGAACTCCATTTTTATTCATGAATTTTTCTGCAATAATGATAACAATACATCTAGTTTATAGTAATCACTTCATTTTTGTCATATAAAATTTGTATTAAATCTTTAAGGTACAGGTACATGTATTTTAAGAGTTTTATAGCATTCATTCATATGTATGGGTATCAAATGGTTGATAATATTTTGTCATACCTTTCAATAAATATATCTTCAGTTTTTAACACCACCTCAGAGAAACACATTGTATTTCTCCTGTTTACTCTCGGGTTTTATGCTTTATCATTAGTATGCAGGTATATTAAATCATTTATAGCATTTATTTGTGTTGTTGGGTATCAAATGGTTTCGAAATTATTTTTCATAATTTTATGCGTGTAGAGAAGTATATATATTATGATGTATGTATTTGTGAAATCAAAACACCTCTTTCAAAATACTTATACCATTTTGGTGTTATATATCTTATATATTTTATGTATTGTATGCTTAGAGACAGAGTGAGGTTAGATAGTTTATTTGAAAAGAGAGTTGGGCCCTTCTGGTTCTCGACCGATAATAATCTTCCAAACCGGAATTTAAAAAATTTGAAATAAAAAGACTGAGTGATTTTTCTTGTAAAGTCATCAATCACTGTAAAAGTAAGTTAACAGATAATGTATGAACAATGTAGATTATATTTCACTTTGTGAGAACTATTACTTGAGTATATGATTATATGTTTGGTATCAAAGATAAAGACAAGTTATGGTCATGCAATTGCATTGTGAAAGAAATGTTGTGGATTCGATGAGAAAAGGTAGATCATATAGCATATAAGTATTGGTGTGTACAACAAGAAATTTGGCCCAGTCTTGATAAAGTTAAAAGCACTGCACACAGAAAGATGTATATGGGACTACCCCCACACATGCGCGACACATGCGTTATATCTCTCAGGTCCAAATAGATATAGTAATTTACCAAATATATCATTATATAAGGCCATGGTCATAAAACCGAAGGCTAATCCTGGTGATTGACATCACCTTAATTAGTCCAATAGGCATATGTAATATATAGAGCGGACTACAATTAAGTTCAGTATTCTATTCAATGGGAGTGTGCTTTGTGACAAATTAATCAATAAGCTGTTCATCAATCCAATATAAGAGTAGATAATAGGAGGATAAGATGAATGTATGAGAGCTGTATGTGTTTCGTGACGTGAAGACATGTTGATCTAGCTGAAGCCTTTTGCACCAGATGCGTCATTTTTGCTGACGGAGGACAACGTCAGTGATAGGAGCGGTCCTGGAGCGGTCTTTGACGCCTCAAGTGCAATGACGTGAGAGAAACATATCTTAAACAAAGTGAATATAAACGAACAGATCACAAACTGCCTTGAATTCCTTGTGTCTGTTGTGTGCCTTTACTGAATGCAAACAATAAAATAATTTAAATGTCTATAACATGAACAGTAGAAGCTAAGCGAAGAGGAGGGCGACCTGCAATTCAATGATTGAAGGACATCTACACGTGAATAGGGAAAAGCTGTCATAGGCAACAAGACCAACAGCTAACAGAGTAGGATAGCAGAATTGCGATGGCCACAGCAGCGCAGCTAGCGCTACCTGACTGAAAAAAACTACATGTTGATATGTTTAATTATGTCTGGGCCGACATTTACAGTCGCCATAAGAAATGAAAACATAACAGAGATTTAACTCTGGTCCATGTATGTGAACAGACCATGCAGAGACTCAACCACCAGACTTGATTCCATTTGCACCTTGCATGCTGTATTTATTCTATTATATTAGGTGATATGTACGAAGTCTACTTATCATCTAATGATTTCGTCAAGATTGTTATTATTATTAATTATTTATTATTATTCTTCCTCGAATTTGTTCGCAGGCTACCTCAAGACTGAATAAAGCCATTATCATGAACTTTCCATGATGATGGATCTTTGATAGTCTAAGTGCGTGACTTTTCAGAGAGTCAAGGTCGTCGTGACGTCATCCACGCGCCATTTTGTGAAAATCAACTTATGATCATATCTTCATAACCGAAAGTAACTTTTCATTCATATTAATCATGGTTAAGATCAATATCCGTCTGGTCAATTTTAGGTCAATAAGCGTGCACCAACGAGCGCGTAAAAAAAAAATGCTCCAAATCATCCCAATTTTTTTTTTGCATACGTTTCAGGCCATTTGGAATTTTGCACAAAAAAACGCGCACACGCGCATGCGCGCGCGTTTTCGCGCGTACTGGCATTTTGCAACATAAAATCGCCAAATTTTCTCTTTCATCATATTTTTCCAAGCATTTTGATAACTTCCATGTTTACCTTTTAATAACGCAATGAGCGTTCGTCAAAGTTGACAGCACACGCGGATTTACATTATCTTTATCCACGTGCCTATACAAAATTCATTGTAACTCTTCAGAATGGATGGGAACTCCCAATATCTCTTCATATTTAGATAGATTATGAGTTGGAAATATGATTTCTTGTCTCATTTGACCCTCAATTAACTCGTGACATCATCATAATGGTCTCCGAACTCAAAATTTCAATTTGCATATTATGACGTAAGCATATTTTTGGAAAATTGATTGTATCTCTGTAAATATTGATCTTTTTTCTTCCAAAATTTGATATGTTTTAGCTGAGACAATGTTCTACAAATACAGTGTCCACGATTTTTTCATATTGATAAAGGCATCATGGCGTATTTTTGCGATTAAAGGAGGCATGTCAATTTTTCACATTTTGCTTGTATTCTCTATGGTACATGACTTTTTCTCAAAACTGGATTCTACATTTCTGTCTCTCGCGAGCAATATCTCCGTTGTTTGAGCTTTGTTTTCGCTGAGCTTCGAGTATGATGTAGCTGAGAAAACAAGCTATCTCTAATGTGCACTTTATTGTTCAATCAGATGCCGGGATCATGCTCATATTTCACTTGCAAAGTGGGATTTGAGAACTCCCATTTTCCGTTTACGTGTAATGGCTATGGGAAATGTTTTGGTATATCGGTACCTTCCTTGACTTCCGACCTTGTGATCCCTGGTTCGAGTCCGGGCGTCTCCAACAATTTTTTTCTTCACTTTTTTTCCCTGTACCATCTCCTTTAATTATTAAAACACGTAGAATCGCAAATAATGTAATAAACAACCCTATTTACTTTATTATTACACTATTTACACTTCATCTATTACTTTTTGCGTGTAATCCCTATGGGATATGACTTTTTCTCAAATCTGGAATCTACATTTCTGTCTTTTGTGAGCGATATCGCCGTTATTTCTGCTTGGATTTTGTTGATGTTTGTGTATGTTGTAACTGAGACAAGTTTCCACAGGATTTATGTAGACTATTTAAAATTTAATCATAGGTGACATGTCAGTTATCATATATAACAATCATCAATCGAACACCTGAAGGGGGCGCTATCTTTTAATCATGGTCGTCTTCATCATCACCACTATATAGTCATTATTGTATTCATGAACATTATCATTATATCATCATCGGCAGTTTCGGCACACTGTCATGATCGTTATTCAGGAGCCTAGCTATTTATGCTAGAAATATTGAAGGCATTTTTGTCTCGCCTGCGACGGCGGCGGCGTCGACATCAGAAACTTAACCTGAGGTTAAGTTTTTGAATTTTGGATATAATTTTGAAAGTATAAGTTCTTAGTCAATGAAACATGAACTATAGGGTTATCAAGTATCCCCAATCATGTGATTAGAATTTCAGGTCACAAAGTCAAGTTCAAAGGTCATTTCAGGTCAACAGACTTGGACTATGTTATGGCATCATCATCGAAAACTTAACCTAAGGTTAAGTTTTTGAATTTTGGATATAATTTTGAAAGTATAAGTTCTTAGTCAATGAAACTTATGCTATAGGGTTATTGCAAGTATCCTCAATCATGTGAGTAGTATTTCAGGTCACTAAGTTAAGGTCAAAGGTCATTTTAGGTCAACAAACTTAGACTTTGTTGTGGCATCAACATCAAGATTTTGAATTTTTTAGCATATTTTCAGAATTGATTGTTCAAATTCCATGAAACTTGTACCCAAGGGTTATCAAGTATCACAAATCATATGACACAAATTCCAGGTCCCAAGGTCAAAGGTCAGTAGACTTGGATTATGTTTTCACAACTTAATATAAGAATTAATATTTTTTTTAATTCATTTGTTCATATTTCATTCAAGTTATCGATCGTGGTACATTTAATATTAAATAATTCTTCTGATGATTCTTAGTCAATATTAACTTCAAAATGTGATTATATTTAGAGGATTTCATTTTTGGGGGCCTGCTAATGGGCCACCCTGCCTATAAATAATGTCCCAACCTCAATTTTTCATCATATCGAATTGCGTAATGCAGGCGAGACCGCCGAGAGCGTTTCCCTTGTTCTAAATTGCATCTCTCCCCCTCTCTCTCTCTCTCTCTCTTCTCTCTTGCTCTGTCTCCCTCCACCTAGTCTTGTTTTGCCCCTCTCCTTCTCTTGGTCTCTCTCATCTGCATCTCTCTTGTTCTCTCCCTCTCTCTTACACTTTCACCTTCTCCCTCTCACTGTTTCTCTTTCCCTCTTCTCTTGATCTGTCTCCTTTTGTCTCTGCCTCTCTCTCTCTCTTTCTCTACTCTTCCCCTTTCTCTCTGCATCATCTTAGCTTGTCTCATGTATATGTATAACAATTTAATCCGAAGAAATTCGAGGAAATTTCTATCGTTTGGCCATTCACTGCCATGCATACTAACTATCATTTATAGATTTAACATCTTATAGATGTTGGGTTATGGATGGGTACAATAATAATATCTTACTCATATTTTATATCAAATCAGAACTAAATAAATCACTATGTACATTTTGTAATATTCATTTAAAAAAGTGTTTTGAGCTTGTTTAGTATAAGCAAATAGTTTAATCCTCTATCGAAAACCTGAAGAAGGCGCTGTGCCACTTTCAATCATGGCCAACATTCAAATATCGTCATCATCGTATTCATGAACATAATCGCTTTTTGATTATCGGCAACACTTTCATGATCAGTATTCAAAAGAGCATATGCTAGAAATATGGAAGGCATTGTTCTCAATTGCATCTCTCTCTCCTCTGTCTTGCTCTGTTTCCTTTCTCCTCTAATGCTATGCTCCTCTCCTTCTCTTGGTCTGTCTCTGCATCTCTCTCTCTCTCTCTACTCTTTCACCCCCCCCCCTCTCTCTCTCTCTCTCTCTATCTCTCTTGCCTTGCCTCCCTTTGCCCTTCACAGTTGAAACTTGACTCATGGATAGACCATAATGGGAGTAGTATTTTATAACGATCGAGATGAAATCATTAAAATACGTTCTTTATTATGTTACACATGAGCATACGTATCACCTAATTCGTTAAAGTGACGAATTAAAGTCTAGTTTATTTATTTATTTGGTTTAAAAACATTCAACACATAAAGTTCAGGAACTCATAATGGTTGATTTACAATGAAATTGAATAGTGTAAACAAAATTGAACCTAAATACATACACTTAAGAAAAACATGTTTTTTTACACACATGAAAATATGGTTACAATACAATATTCAACGGCTGGCTACTTGTAGCTAGACCAAGGCGAGATATGACGAGGAAATCGAAAAGAAGAGAAATGACAAGAAAGAGAGAAAGAGTGGCGAGAGAGAAAGAAAGGGACAGGAAGGGAGGGTAGAAAGAGAGAGGGAGGAGAGAGATAAAAGAGGGGGGAGAGAGAGAGAGAGAAGGGGATAGAAGAGAGAGAGAGAAATAGGAGATTCTTTAGAAGGCAAAATAAGAATAAGGTAGAAAAACGTAACATTAAAACATTAATCCCTTGTAGTATACTGTCACATTCATGCATTAATTGTCCCCCTTCCCGAAGACCTGGCAAAGATTCAAACCCTGGACAACCATCTAGACAGCCAACCTTGCCCAAGGTCCACCTACACCGTCAATGGTCTATCTCTCATATTTAAATATCCATGCCTGGCTACACCTTAGTACAATCTGGTTTTCACTGGATATGGTTATGACTTATGAGGACCTGAAACCGGTCCACCTACACCTTCAATGCTCTATCTCTCATATTTGAACATCCATGCCTGGCTACACCTTAGTACAATCTGGTGTTCACGGGATAATGGTTATGACTTATAAGTACCTGTAACCGTGGTCACGCATTAATAAACTTGAAATGAAAGGAGGAATGCGCTTATATTTTGTACCAGCATTACGGGGCGGTACCGCCGACTGAATCACTACATATCATTTACTCTGAGGAGAAGTTATTCTCGGACTATATCTTCTAGACCTACGGTCCTCCAAGATGGATCAGGACTTACCGGTAAGTCTGAAGAACTTGCTACCAAGTTTAACCTTTAAATCAATATGTGTGAACGCTTTAGGGATAACCTAAGTCGAGAAGGGTTGATCTATATCTCAACTAAATTATCAATCATTTGATTAAACGTTATCATTTGCAATGAGAACAAGGTGTTATTTTGTAAAGTATCATAGATTCTTGATCTATGTTTCTCAACGATGGTCAAAAGACGTGTTAAAGTTTGGAGAACTTGCAATCACTGTAACTTTTACTTAAAACTTTGAACGACTATTCGCAAACTTGTTAGCGACAAACTAGATAGCGAAAATGTGGTTTGCCCCGCAAATGCAACGTCAGTAAGTTCATTCAATATACATATTTATTTTATACTCTGAACAGGTGTTATTTGAAGATTAAAACTAGATATATACCTATGGTTCTCAATGATTGAACAAGTTGCGTTAAGGTATGAAGAATCTACCTTTTATTTGAATGGTTCTTTTAAAACGTTTTAGGCCAAACTAAATCTGGAAAAGGGGGTTCTTAATGTTCACGTTGAATCCCTCGGTACAACCCTGGTATTGAATACACTCTGGTGAAAGATATTATTCAGTTATGTTTCTTACTTCATACATATATACTCCGAACACACACAAGCCCACGCACATACACGCACGCACATACATACATACATACATATATATATATATATATATATATATATACATGAATTTCATGACTTTAAGGGTCACAATATCTCCATCCCATGCCGAATTGACCTGGATGATATAACATAATTTACTGTTACGGACATCATTATGATTCCTTATGTTTAGGGGAGTAGTACTGAATAGTACTACAACTATTATGATACAAAATATCTCACCATAATATCACTGAGGAATTTGAGACTGCAGACGAAAAAGTGCAAATGGGGTAGTCGTAGTAGTAGTAGTAGTAGTAGTCGTAGTAGTAGTAGTAGTAGTAGCAGCAGCAGTAGTAGCAGCAGCAGCATCAGCAGCAGCAGTAGTAGTAGTAGTAGTAGTAGCAGCAGCAGTAGTAATAGTAGTAGTAGTAGTAGTAGTAGTAGAAGTAGTACTAGTAGTAGTAGTAGTAGTAGCAGCAGCAGCAGCAGTAGTAGTAGCAGTAGTAGTAGTAGTAGTAGTAGTAGTAGTAGTAGTAGAAGTAGTAGTAGTAGTCTTAGTAGTAGTAGTAGCAGTAGTAGCAGTAGTAGCAGCAGTAGTAGTAGCAGTAGTAGTAGAAGTAGTAGTAGTAGTAGTAGTAGTAGTAGTAGTATAAGTTGCAGTAGTAGAAATAGTAGTAGTAGAAGAAGTAATAGTAGTAGTAGTAGTAGTAGTAGTAGTAGTAATTGTTGTAGTATTCGAGAAGAGCTGTTTTATAATGGCACAGCTGAACAGAGATATTGATTTCATTTCCTTTCATGACGTTGTCCTTGATTTCATCATCATTGCGTTATTGTTTAGGATTTTTAAATATTACATTTACATCAAATCAAAAATCTAATCCTGTCCTTGACCGGGGGACAGGGTCGGAATGTAGACCTAGTGGGCATTTTGTTTACCTTCTCAGGCCCGGGGGGGGGGTAGTGCTTCTAAATGGCCAGGGACGTGGGTCCCTTTCCCCCTCCTTCTTCGATTCTGATCAATTTCAATTCTTTTTCTAAGCTCTGAAAATATACTTCAATCCAGATTATTTGATAGTATCATTTTTATATATTAACCAAAGTGCAATGGAAATGATGTGATCTGTTGAGTTTTCCGCAACTACTTTGATAAGATGATCTGCTATATCTGTTATTTCTATATCAAACACCTTTTCTATTGACCAGCATAAATATGATTTGAAGGAATCATTGCATTTACATAAAATAAAAGCATGAACAATGCCTGCACTTGCTACTCATGTTTTACACGTATCATCAGGTGCAAGATTCCACTTCAAAAGATTCCTTCTCACTAGTAGAATGTTTTACGAAATCTTACAGTGAAATTCTTTCAGCATATTAACATTAACGTTAATCAAATTTCTTTCAAAACAATTTGGCCAATTGTTATCTTTATCTAAAAGCTTTTCCCCAAAAGACGGCATCTAAGCGTAGCATGTCAAAATATTGTTTACCAGTTAACTCATATATTTTTTTAAAAATATTCTACCTCTATTAAGAATTCTTGGAATTTGTAAATTTGTTCTTTTCAATAGAGAGTTATTTCCTTTGGTAAGTAATTGTTTTGGAATCGCTTTTTGAAGTGTTGCAAGGTCGAAAAATACATTGATTTTCTCTGCTTGAATTCATACCCAATTTGAGCACTTATTCTAAAGGTACCGTTTCTAAAAATGTCGTTAACATTCGCAATACCACTTTATAACCATTTCTTAAAGAACAACAATTTCTTTCTAAAAATAATGTTTCAATTAAATCATATATATTTCCGATGAGGCCTTTTTAACTATATCCCCCTAAAATGTATACCATGCTAGGAAGATATCACGATAAAACATTGGCCATTTTGATACACAATAATGTAATATTCTTTCATCAAAATCACAATTTGATACCAAAGAGAGCCCACCTATCTGGTCAAACCAGAAATTAGCCATTCTTGTCCACAGTGTGTCTGAATCATCAGTGATTTGCCCTAGCCAACGCAATATAACACTCATAATCTTATTTTCAACGTCCATCATACTTACACCCCTATTCTTACAATTTTGAACATATCAATTCTCCTTACTTTTTTAATTTTTTCCCGGCCAATAAAAATTAAAAATAATTTATTCTTTCTTTTGACATAGATTTTAGGAACAGTTTAAAACATTAACATATGTATCACAAAGCTTATTGCTAGTGTCTTCAATACAACTACTCTTCCAAATATTGTCAGATTTCTTATTCTCGAATCATCTAGTTTTTTTTTTCTCCATCTTACTATCGGCCCACAAGATATGTATGGCTTTTTCTTTATCTTTATAAATCAGCAGGACAATTACTTTACAGGCTCGTCGCACCATGACAATGTGTGGTCCAATAGATCACATTTTTCATTTTCATTACCAATCCATGTCAATGTTGTTTATCTTTATTCGATTAAGAACCTGCGACTTCACTAAGTTTTCATTATTATTATTATTATTGATTAGGCCAATCATAAAAGCACAATACAGTTACATTTTGACAGATGAACAATACAAGAGGAAAAGGTAGGGAGCAACGTGTGGGCCAGGGCTCACAAAAGTGAAATTCAACACTATTACCCGGAGGCATGAGAGCCCTTCAATAGTGCATTTAAATATTCTTCATCATTTACAAAGAAAACAGTGTCATCTGTATTTTGAAATAATTTCAAATGAAAAAGACTTGTAGTGTTTCCTACGCTTATACCTCTTATACCAGGATTGCTACATATCCTTATTGCTTGCATTTCAGCGGCTAGAATGAAGAGAAGTGCCGAGAGAGAGGGCAGCTTTGTCTGAATCCTCTCTGAGTTTTGAACTGCTCTGTTAGGAAACCATTAACAATAACAGACAGAGTTAACAGAATACAATACTGAAACCCGCTTGATAAACTGGGGGCCAAAATTAAACACACTTAATGACTGCTTTACAAAATCAATATTTATCACATCGAACGTTTTCTTAAAATCTGCCTTCATAATGGCACCTTACATATCGTCCAACTTCATGTAAGCTATCACATATTGCAGCAGTCTTAGATTAGAACCGCTTAGGCTATTCTTGATATACCGGATTTGGATTTTTTTTTCTTCCCCCTCTAGTTTCGGGAAAACTTTCATCAAGCGGTTAGCTAGAACTGCAGCTGCTATTTTATAATCGCAACTTAGTAATGTCACTGGGTGCCAGTTCATCAAACTTTAAGAATCACCTTTCTTAAATAGCAAAGTTATTTTACCTTTTTTTGTGATTCAGACATATGACCATTATTAAAAGATTAATTTAGCGCATCTACCAGTATCTGCTCAATATCTTCCAAGAATACTTTGGAGAATTATATTGGAAGGCCGTCTACACCAGGTGACTTAGTTTGTTTCATACTAAGGCATTCCAGCCAGGCGTCATTTTTACAAACGCACACTTGGTAATCTAAGCACATAAGCTTTCGCATCCTACCAGGTACCCATTTAGCACCTGGGAGGAGAGTGACAAATGTAGATCAATATCTAACATTCCTTTATCTTATCCAGTGTTAGCATCAATCAAATGTGACGAATGAGAAGCAGAAACACAAAGGACTCACTATTTGTGTTTCTGTAGAAATGCTGATTTTGAGTTTTGGTAATGAAATTGCTTTTTGACAAAAACGGGCTTACAGACGTCAAACAGGTTAATCCAGGTGGTTTTATTTGTTTGTGAATCAGTGTTTAAAGGAACTATGTCTCTTTTGCAGCCAACATCAAATTATGTAGAACTAGATTACTATGAATATGTTATCTATGTCCTATCTGTGAAATGTAAACATTAGCAATGTCCTCATATTCAAATTATGCAAGGAAACCCGTTTACTTTCTAGACTTCAATGACAGACACTATTGAGTGACTGACTGACTTCTTTTTTTCTTTGATAATAGCATACATACAATGAGCTGTAAAGGGCACATATGCATTTGTCGACATCAATAACCTACTTCTTGTAATGGCCAAAATCAACCTGATTGAATATTTGCACCGTACAAAACGTACATCATTCGGTACAAGGGTCTGAAAATCAGACTACTTACTAAAAAGATTGCAATCCATAAATTTGATTCGACAACTAACGGTCGTTATATCCCCACACAAAGACATTTTCAAGCCCTTTCGTTTCGTTTTCGTTTTTTAAATGCAGGTGGAATTTAACCTTTTCATGTTTTTTGGGCCTGCAAATGGGACATAGTACCTTTAACCTGTTGACTACTGAAGTCTTTTGTTCCCATAAACTTAGTACAGAAATCACAGTTCCAGAACGCATTGGGTAATTAAAATGCGAATCTCCAAAATTGTCTGTGCTCCACAGTGTAGGCGTAAATACGTGTACAATGTCAGTACAGAACACCATAACATGTTGACTTGCTTTGATATCATTATGTTCATAAATTCAGTATGTTTATTTGCACTGGATCTAATTGTCATCAGGATATTTTCAAAGATTGAAATTTGTGCATCTTTGTTCAAAATCAGGCAGCATGTCACCGATTTTGGTCATGCACGTCGGGTGAGCGTGGGCTATCAGTTCATATCACAGATGATTATTGTTTGTCGAATCGAATAGAATAACCTCAATTCATGTATCGCGGTTCAAAGAAACACGATACAATTTGTCACAGAATTGTAAGGCCATTTATCATACCCTAACAGTAGCTGGATGTCAATCTACATGTATGAAGCGCCCAGACTCGACTATGTTGTGGTTGTGATGACTGATGTTGAGGCAATATAGGCGGATCTGGATTATGTGAGGTGGAGGGGATGTTTTTTTTTTATTATTGTTCCGCGGTCACTATCTTCGCGCCAACTTATCTCTGAACTTCAACCCTTGACCTATTCCTTACTCTAAACCTAGCCATAACCTAACCTGAACCCAAATGAAATCCTACCACTAAGGAGGAGCGATGGCTCAGTTGTAGAGAGTGTTGGTCTCGTAACAGGGAGGACCCGGGTTCGAAACCAATTAGATGCGTTAATGCCTCATTTTAAAGCATTACTCGTCATTACCAAGTCCATCAAAGAGGACTTAAAGCTGTCGGTCCCTGGCTGCTTTCATACAAGCATACAATGCTTTCCTAGCAGTCAGGTAAAAACCAACCAACCCTAACCCTATATTTGACAGAAAAGGGAAACAAACGTGGAACCTAATGTCGGGTTTATCTAAAATGGTAACTATTAAAGTCAACTATTCCTGAGACATTGCACGGTGAACTCAAACAATGATGATGTTATTATGAGTTCAGCATTGCGAGCAAAGAATGCAGGGATAACATTTGTATTGCCTTGCAAATTGCATTTTGTTTTTGTCTAAGAAATCAAACGGAATATAATCGAATGAAATGTTAGCTTCATACAGCATACTTTGTATACCTTCTAGAACGAGAGCAAATGAAAATCCTTACGGCTCAATCTGTTCCCCTTCATACCACACCTTTTTGTATAATTGTGTTTTCTTTTCATTCACAGCCCCCGCCGGGCGAGAGCCCATACGACAACGCTGGTGATGCGGCGGCTGTTGGTCGTAATACCGAGGAACATGCCTACGACAACTCCACGTACGAGATGGACACGGGCGAACAGACCGCTGTCGACATGCAACCACCGGAAGAACCCGTCAATGACATCCCCAACGATCCCGAGCCTGACGTCGTCGCCGATCCCGGTAATGACTTAGACATTGATGCCGAGGGCGAGGTCGTTGTCGATGAGGACATGGAATCTTCAGCTGTGATTGAAGTCAATGCTGTGGATGGTGGCGCGGATGTGGATCCTAAAGACGAAATTGAGATGGTGAGGCTAGATGATGGTGAAGAGCTACCTGAATACACAGAACCGGAAGAGGAACAGGCCGGTCCACTCCCGAGCAAATCAAGGGGAGATTCAAGGATGTAAGATATTTTCTCTTTGAATTTCAATCCAGCTAGTTTATATTATTAGATCGAAACAAAAACAATATAACATGCATTGACTTGATTGCTTTGTGAAACACAAAACCAGGTATAATTATCCCTTGAAAATGAATTGTAGCACAGGGATATATATATAAAATACATATACATATATAGTTAAATTAAGTTATGTTTTTTTAATAAATTAGTTTACTGTTTGTTATGTGCTCATGATATACCTCGATCATTGAAAAAGTGCACCTGTTATTGTGATTGACGATTGACGATTAATTCACTTAACCAAAAGACACCATTGACGAATGAATAGCACAGCGACACCCTTTTGTGATACCAAGACTCCAAACTGGCAGGTGCAAGGTTCAACCTTTAATAAAAGATAAAAAACACAATCATAAGCATTACTAGAATAATGCATCCAATATGCTACTTAGCATAGCTGATATGACAATCAAATAATCTATCCAACATTTGTTTATCTTATCCAGTCAAATAATAAACAGGTTTGTAAATAACTGTAAATAAATGGCATAATATGAGTTAGGAAATATCTTTACATATTTCTGCTAAGATGAGTTCATAGCTCCTTTGATACAACCTATTGACTCACTATTAATTACCAAAGCATAATAGGCCCAACATATCATTTAGTGGTAACCTAAATCTTAATAACAGGCTGCACGAAAGACTACCAATCTATAATGACCCCTGGCATACCTGACCTACTTTCTGTCAACTACTCTTTATAGAACATTTTGTCTTTCATACTAATCCAAAAAAACCAACTGAATATTGGACAGCTTATACTGTACATACATTTCTAACATAATCCACTGAAACTAATAATAATACAACTTTTCTGTCATATTCATATCTGTCTTCTTTACGTTTACCGAAATTAATTCTAACCCAATGACTTTATACACAACTGCATGCCCACACACAACGTAAATTTACGTACGTGAGTAACAATTTTCTTACTTAATTTTACACTATTTGCATTTCTTCATTTTTATCACCAATAGCATCAAACACAACAATAGTCATCATATTTCAATAAACAGAGGTAAATAAATACTCACAACATTGGGCTTGTGTCAAAATACCAAAAAATGGTGCACTTTCAGTGCCGATAACTAACTGCAACAACGTGTTTTAGTTTCCCTAACAAATTCGCAACTGCCCTCTATGGCTAAACCCAAAATAACCAAAACTTCGCTTCTGACGTCATAATACCCCACATCGTATGCAACATTCCGGCCCCTTAAATGTGAACATTCAATGAACATTTACATAACTTATCCTATCATACAACCCTTTCATAGAAATTGTATTTCGGTTAATAACACAAACATCCCATTTAAATCTGTTAACATACTATGAAAAAGCACATAAATGTAAAAATAAAACGTACTCCACTATTTATACACATATAAATCAAACCCTTTCATCTACGGTAAAGGTATTTCTTATGCAAATAACTTCCATCGTGTATGTAACTGATAATAACATTTTCTAAATCTTCACTGGCTGTACTTAATCATTTTCTCCAAACTGTATCAAGTTTATATTAACATATATACATATCTTTGAAATTTCAGACAAATTTTCCTTTCCTTTTACTCCTAATACAAACAGTAGCTTTGGATACATTTTAGGATTTAACTACTCTTGATGAAAATTCCTTTTCAGTCTCCATATGTCACCATATGGATTATGTTGTCAAGCAGATACAACCTGCATATAAACATAACATAGAAATTTCTGCACATGTGAAATAACTGCAACCCTTGTCATGTTTTATTTGTTTGTTTGGTTTTTGTTTTTGTTTTTTGTTTTTTTTTCCTTTTATAACCCCAAATCTGATATTTGGCCTCAATGCACAAAAAAAAAAAAGGGAAACAACAGGAGTTGCATGTATTTCTACCAATATCTTATGTATACATATTATAAAACATATTTCATGCATGGATTAATATTTAAATATTCAACTATCAGTCCTTCCATGGGATATATCTCCAACAATCCTTTTTCTGATTGTCATTGTTCGATGTATCAAATTTCACTCTTATAGTGTTTATCAATCTGAATGTTAATGTTTCTTTGCGAAAGCGTTCAATCTCGGTATGGTCAGTTCTCCCTTTTGTGTCAGAAGAAATCCTTTGCGATGTAAGACCGCGATAACGAAGACCGCTAAATTACTAAACTTACGGCGAGTGACTGAATCCATCCAATAAACAGCGGTCCACTAATATATCATAAAGGGGAGGCGTTGCTAGGCTCGCACTTCTAACACTTATTTTAAATTACACCACAAATATTGCAGATCCATGTGCCATCCAATGAACCATGATCCATTATTATGATATCACCTTAACGCGATTTAACACATAAAATCTCAGGAATCCACTTCCAGGAGCAAACAGAGCTTAGCGATAGGTCTTCGAAGTGTGCTAGTTTGCGTCTTCACTTCGCATTGCCGAACGTTGCCTTCTCGGTCTGGCATGGTTCGAAGCACTCTTCCTATCTGCCAGCAGTTACGTGGTGCGTGCTCATCAACTACCAAAACTAGATCGCCGACCTGAATATTGCGTCGTGAAGTAGCCCATTTCTGCCGCTCTTGCAACCGTGGTAAGTACTCCTTCACCCATCTCGACCAAAAGGTATCCGCTAAAAGCTGCACCTGGCGCCATCTCCTCCTGGCATAGTTGTCTGCTTCACTGGTAGTTGTGGGAGGCAGTGGTGATTTTGCATTGAGTAGAAGCAGATGATTCGGAGTTAAGGCTTCCACATCATTTACATCACTGGACACCTCAGTGATTGGCCGGCTGTTCATGATGCTTTCAATCTCACAGAAGAGTGTATGCAATGAATCATCATTCAGGGTTTGCTGCTTAACCAAGGAACACAGCAGCTTCCTCACAGTTCGGATCTGGCGTTCCCACACCCCTCCATGATGACTAGCTGCGGGTGGATTGAATGTCCATTTGATATTCTTCTGCAACAATGTATCATGTATCTGAGCCTGGTTCCAACTTTGTATTTCGGTCCTCAGTTCTCTCTCTGCTCCAACCAAATTAGTGCCGTTATCAGATCTAATTTCTCTCACATTTCCCCTGCGTGCAATGAAGCGTCTGATAGCATTAATGCAAGAGCTTGTGTCAAGGGAATCTGCCATCTCAAGGTGCACTGCTCTCACAGTAAGACATGTGAATAGCACCCCATATCTCTTTACGACACTCCGACCCCTTTTCACTTCCAACGGTCCAAAATAATCAATTCCAACTCTTGAAAAGGGGGGCTCATCTGAAATAAGCCGGTCAACTGGCAAGTCCGCCATCTTTTGCTCAAGAACCTTCCCTCGCTGTCTTCTGCACACAACACATCTAGTCAGTATCCTTCTGATCACAGAGCCAGCAGCAGGAATCCAATATTTCTGGTTGAGGCAAGACAACATATGATTTCTGCCACTATGTCCCGATGCCTCATGGATTTCACTCAGGATAAGCTTGGCGACATGACTATCATTGCGAAGTATAATTGGGTGCTTCGCCTCCTCTTGCAACATTGCCTTGCCAAGCCTTCCTCCTACCCTCAGTAGGCCATTTATCATCCTTGGGTCTAGCTTGTAGATTGGACTTGTCTTCTTGACCAATTTACAGCTCTGTTCTTGGTGTGCAGTGTCATTCTGCTCAGCCTGCAAGGTTGACATCTCATGAGGGAAGCTGACTGCTTGTACATATTGCAGAATTTTCTCCTCTGCGTCCTTCATCTCTTCCACCACCAAGCTTCCATGCAAAAGTTCAGCTGAAATGCCTTCAGGACCCTGTGTACATTTACATCTCAGCCATTTCAAGTACCTCCGTAGCCAGCAAACTGCTTTCTTCAACCTGTGCCACGAGGAGTAGTGTTCAAGAAGTTTGTTCATTAAGGCAGTTTCTTCTGAGAGAGTTGTCATATAAACCCCAGCCTTGTCCTTGCTCTTAACTTCAGGGTCGCCATCTAGACTGACATCATTTAAGACTTGACTTGCAGGCCTTGACTCATTCTCACACCATAAGAAGCTGGGTCCACTCACCCATCTCTTGCTGGTTGTTAACGCCTCAGCTGTCATCCCTCTTGAGACATCGTCAGCCGGATTCTGCCGAGTGTTGACGTAGTGCCACTGCTTTGGGTCAGATCCTTCATGGATTACTGCAATCCTGTTTCCGACGAATGTGTGGAATCGTCTTTCCACATTCTTGATATACTGGAGCACTATAGTGCTGTCACTCCAGAACACAGAGTCACTCAGGGTGAAGTCTAGCTCACGTCTCAGCATACCATCGAGTCTCACAGCAAGCGTCGCTGCCATCAATTCCAGTCTAGGTATCGTAACTCTCTTCAGCGGAGTGAGCCGAGTCCTGGCCATTACTAGACTGCAATAGACCTTGCCCTCCTGGTTCGTCACTCGGAGATAAGAGGCCACACCATATGCCCTCTCTGAAGCATCAGAAAAGTGGTGCAATTGGTACTCCGTCACATCTCCGAAATCATGAGGCTTTAGGCACCTGCTGATGTTGAAATCCTCCATAAGCAGCAGATCTCTCTTCCAGTTCAGCCAGCTCTCACGCTGCTTCTCTGGCAATGGCTCATCCCAATCCAATTTCATAGCCGTGAGCTCTTGCAAAATGATCTTGGCATTCAACACATATGGGCTTGCAAATCCGTACGGATCATATACCGAGGAAACCTCACTCAGCACTCCACGACGGGTACAGGGCTTGTGTTTCGGGGTGATTCCATACGTCATGGTATCTAGTTCAATGTTCCATTTGACACCCAGGGCCCTCTCAATCGGTAAGGTATCATAACTTAAGTCGAGTCCTTCCACTTCCTTTGCCCTGTCATGAGCAGGCACAGACTCCATTACCTTTGGGCTATTGCTTAGCCACTTTGTGAGGTTGAAACCTCCTCCTTTCAGCATTCTCTTCAGCTCATCTACGAGTTGAACTGCTTTATCTTCTTCCTTCACTGATACCAGGCAGTCGTCAACATAAAAGTTGCGTTTTACCACGTTTACTGCGTCTGGGGAGAATTCTTCGGCTTGGTCTTCAGCGGTATGCCTCAGTACAAAGCTGCAAACACTGGGACACCAGGTCCCTCCAAAGAGGTGTACACACATCCTGTAGACCATTGGCTGTCTCTCAATATCTCCTTCTGGCCACCAGAGAAACCGCAGCATATCTCTTTCATCAGGCGGGACTTGTACTTGATGGAACATCGCTTGGATGTCCCCCATAATGGCAATCGGCTCCTGTCGAAACCTCAAGAGAACACCCAGAAGTGTGTTTGTTAAGTCAGGGCCTTGCAAAACTGCATCATTGAGCGATCGTTCCTGGTATGTAGATGCACAGTCAAACACAATTCTTGTCTTGCCTGGCTTGTTAGGGTTCTCAACAGGATGGTGAGGAAGATACCAAACAGGTTTGCCTGAACCTGCATTCCTTTCTTCTACTCTCTCTGCATATCCATCCTCCACCAATCCTGACATAGCCTTGGTATATCGTCTGTGTAGATCCTCATCTCGCCTCAATCTCCTACCAAGACTCTCTAGCCTTTTTTCTGCTACATATATGTTGTCAGCCAGTTCTTGGGGTCTCTCTTTGAAGGGTATAGACAACTGGTAGTGATCACCCTTCTTCTGGATACTATCCTCCCAAATTCTCAGAGCTCTCTTGTCATTGACAGACATACACTTAGATTGTTCTGCTAGCGACCCTGATTCAAGTGACCAGAACCTTTCCACTTGAAGCTCCAAATTAGCATCACTGGAAATAAAGCTTGACGATATGTCATGGTCTCTGTGCCGGTTCCCAACTGGTCCATTCACGGTCCATCCTAATGCCGTCCTCACAGCATAAGGTTGCCCGGGTTCGCCATACTTAACGTCCTTTGGTACCAATACTTCTGGCACATCTTGTCCAATTAGTAGCATGACGTCTTGAGGTCTAGCAGCCGGTAGATTCAGATCTGCAAGGTGGGCAAATTGGCGAATGTCACTTCTATCAGCAGCAAGTGCACTGCTAACATTTATCTTCTCTTTGGCTAATACATGATGGAGACTGACTCTATATTGAGTTGACAGACTTTCAACTTCCAGGTTGACTGCTTTACATGTTGTGACAATCCTTGACTTGTCTAGAGTCGACATGGAAAGGCTCTGCTCTGTGCCTTCAGCCCCGATCTTACGCGTCAACTCCAAAGTGCAGAATGTTGATGTTGAACATGTGTCTAACAAGGCATAAGTGTCAAAATACTCCTCTTTCCCTCTAGCTCGTACTCGAACGGGAACAATAGGTAGCACTACTTTACTACCGGCCCCTATGACACTACAACTTTCTTCAGCAACATGAGAGGATGACGAGTGATGAGTAGTTGCCTCCGTTTCAGATGACGTTGGTGAATTCCTGGCATCACTTGATGACTCTCCGATATCCCTCCGAGACTCTGTGCTATCAGTCTGTGAAGGCTGTCTGATAAGGTGTAGAAACTTGGTGTGTTTCCTGTTACACCCACTTACTGAGCATGTCCTATTTAACTTGCAGTCCCTGGTCACGTGACCTTTCTTCAAACAATTGTAGCACAATCTTTCCTTCTGGGCCAGTTTAAGCCTGTCCTCAATCTTGAGTTGCTTAAACTCACTGCAGCCGAATAAGGAATGCTCTCCACCGCACTGAATGCAGCTCCGTGTCTTGCTGCCTTCAGCATCTGTACTAGTAGTAAAGACCCCTCTCGATGTCTTCCCAGACTTCTTAAATGCTGACATCTTACTGCCTTGATCTCTAATTGTCAGCCTACCGAAGACAGGGTCATTCTCTTCATCTGCAATCTGTTGCAAGAATGCAACCAAATCCGTAATAGCTGGAAGTCGACCCTCTTTTCTAGCTCTTCCTACAACTTTTAACCATCCTGTCCTCAGATGGTATGGTAGCCTCTCTACTATCTTCAGCAGAACATGTTGAGAAGTCAGCTCAGATGCCTGACCTACTGCTTCTAGCGTCTGCACACAAATCTGGATTTCATCCGCCATTTCAGCTAGTCCATGTTTGTCTTGTGCAGCAATGTTCTTTCCTTCAGTAACCTTTCTAAGCCAGGCATGAGCAATCATTACTGGATTTCCATACTTTTCTTTGAGTAGAATCCTTGCCTTGTGATAGCCCTCTGTAGGCTTCATAATCATACATGGTTGAAGCAACTTCTTAACGTCGCCAGCACAATAGTGCAGGAGGCGTGTCAGCTTGACAGCGTCGTCTACTGAAGTTTGGTCAACACTGTTCTCAAAGGACCTCCAAAACTCATGGTACTTCAGCGGATCACCTTGATAGGTAGACAGAGTGGCATGAGGAAGGGATACAGACTCTAACAGCCCCCGCTGTTGTCGTTGTCCTTGCTCCAGTAATTGCAGCCGCAGCATTTCCGTCTGTGTGTGAGGAGAAGGTACAGTTTCGTCCTCATCTGGCTTCATCATAACAGGTTTGTAGTTATTCGTGATTGAAGGCACAACGGATGACCTTGCGGGAGTAGGTCCACCTGTTCCTGCAACAGACTGTGCATATGGAGCATTATCTTGCTGATACACCCTCTCTTCAGCTTGAGCAACCTTTAACTGGGTTTTCAGCAACAGCTGGGCTTTGCGTTGCTTCAAGCGGAATTCTTCCATCTCGAGCTCCTGTTGCTCTCTTAAGGCTTCAGCTTCTGCCTCAAGAGCAGCCCTTCTCGCCATAGCCTTTAGCCTTGAGGACTTGGATGACGTGGAGATAGTAGTGCTTCCCCCACATTGGCTCACTGAATCATGCGGTGTGATGTCATCAACGTTAACAGCACCACCAAGGCCAACCAGCTCGTCACTGGACTTCACAGTCTCATTATTACCATCTTCACTGATGGTATTCATCTTGACGTTCTTGACTTGTAGCTCTCACTACCAAGCTGTTGTTGAACTGATGTGATTGACGATTGACGATTAATTCACTTAACCAAAAGACACCATTGACGAATGAATAGCACAGCGACACCCTTTTGTGATACCAAGACTCCAAACTGGCAGGTGCAAGGTTCAACCTTTAATAAAAGATAAAAAACACAATCATAAGCATTACTAGAATAATGCATCCAATATGCTACTTAGCATAGCTGATATGACAATCAAATAATCTATCCAACATTTGTTTATCTTATCCAGTCAAATAATAAACAGGTTTGTAAATAACTGTAAATAAATGGCATAATATGAGTTAGGAAATATCTTTACATATTTCTGCTAAGATGAGTTCATAGCTCCTTTGATACAACCTATTGACTCACTATTAATTACCAAAGCATAATAGGCCCAACATATCATTTAGTGGTAACCTAAATCTTAATAACAGGCTGCACGAAAGACTACCAATCTATAATGACCCCTGGCATACCTGACCTACTTTCTGTCAACTACTCTTTATAGAACATTTTGTCTTTCATACTAATCCAAAAAAACCAACTGAATATTGGACAGCTTATACTGTACATACATTTCTAACATAATCCACTGAAACTAATAATAATACAACTTTTCTGTCATATTCATATCTGTCTTCTTTACGTTTACCGAAATTAATTCTAACCCAATGACTTTATACACAACTGCATGCCCACACACAACGTAAATTTACGTACGTGAGTAACAATTTTCTTACTTAATTTTACACTATTTGCATTTCTTCATTTTTATCACCAATAGCATCAAACACAACAATAGTCATCATATTTCAATAAACAGAGGTAAATAAATACTCACAACATTGGGCTTGTGTCAAAATACCAAAAAATGGTGCACTTTCAGTGCCGATAACTAACTGCAACAACGTGTTTTAGTTTCCCTAACAAATTCGCAACTGCCCTCTATGGCTAAACCCAAAATAACCAAAACTTCGCTTCTGACGTCATAATACCCCACATCGTATGCAACAGTTATTGATTAAAAGTGCTTCCGATCTTAAAAGGAAAATTGCATATTCTAATGGGATATTTTCCACCTCATGTGCCCAATAGGACCCTACCTTTCCACATTTTACAAATATGAGTTGCCCTTACATTTTTTTGGTGACAATATCACATGACTGTCTCTTTTCTCTTTTTTTTTTTTTTTATAAATTTGCGATTTTGAAACATGCACACATTATTGTTCGTAATGAATGCACATCCATTTAAGTATATACAAAATATGCTCGTTTTACCCTCACCATCGACAACATATCTATACGATACGTGAAAAGTATCTGCTCGTTTGGTTTGAAAAGTTTCTGCTTTTTCAAGTCATGTTCGATCATGTTCACGCCGTGATGCTAAACCATAATAACTTTGTTCACTATTTCACCCAAATCTGGCACAAGTGGACTTTAACATGCCATTTTCAAATCAAGGTTGCTCAGTGGAGCGCATATGGATGGATTACTTCTATTATAAAAAAATTAAAAAATGTCATGTTCATAGAGCTCACAGTTTGTTTTCGTGTGTTATTTTTTCTTTCTGGGACGCACTGTATTTATATATAATTAGGGCGCTATAGCTAGCAGCACAAGCCTTGGGCTCGTGAGTGTATCCCACCTGATTAATCTATGTATATTTCTACATTTCATTTGATAACTAAATTATGAAGAGCTTAAAAATCAAAGGGCGCTATCTACACTTTTTACAGATTTGTTTAAATACCAATCTTACATATTGTAATCATATGTACTCTTTGCATTTAAAATTATGTTTCAAAAGGTAATTAATCACGTTTCATTGCACAGGAGATTCAATCTAAACTCGTTCCATTAAAAAAAAACAATATGGTAATGATGAATTTATTCATTTAAACTATTATGTTTGTATTTTAAAATGTAAAGCGCCTTGAGCATGTTCATGTAAAGGCGCTAAATAAATACAAATAATTGTATGTATGTAACGTTTACAATATGGAGTCATTACCAGTTTAGATGATCAGTGCAAATTTCAATAACTGTATCTTATTTAAACATGTGTTACGAATATTCATTCGAAAACATTGAATGTGGAAAAGTCCTTTTTGGAATGAAAATCTTCATAATTATGAAGGAAATGAATATGTTTTAAATCTGAACATTTGACGATAATTTTGCTAGATACGAGAGCATCAAGAGAACACCTGCAGGACCATCTGCGGGACCAGACAGTGAAGAAGAGAAGCTCAGGCAACAAAAAGAGCTCAAAATCTGCATCTTTCTCTTCATCCTCGTCCTGATAGGAGTGATTATCGGTCTTGTTGCATTCTACATCGGTAAGCAAAACAACTCTCAGATATTTGTTTGGGGAGGGGGTTGGGGGGGGGGGCGGCACAACCGGTCCATGTCCCTCTGAAATCCAGGTGCACATCTTCATTAAACAATATAACAATAATAGTAATGTTGGTTATAATGATACTACTACTGATTACATATTGATAATAATATAAATAATAATCATATTAATATGCCTTGTTCCCCTGATTCATGAAACTACTCCTTTTCCATCTTTGTTCTTTCTTTTTGAAAAGTTGTTCTTAAGTTTATTTTCATTAGTTGTTTTAGTTTGCTAGGGGCATATCAGCAATTTGTTATTACATCGTGCTTCTTCTTGCCAAAAAATCATGGCTACGCCGCTGAGTAAATCAGTTGAATACATTCGATATGTAGCTTTTGAAGAATATACAGCTTTCATCTAAATGGTAGATAATTTCATAAAATTATAAATTTCATAATATACGAAGCATGTTTTGTCCATATGTATGCTGTAAGAAGAGGGGGGGGGGGGTGTCGAGGGAAAAATGTCAGGGAACAGTTTGTTAGTTTTGTTCACTTTTTTTTTTGGGGGGGGGGTTGTTAACTTTTATCTTTTTGTTGGAAAAATTAAACAATTTCGTATAAGTTGGTGATCCCATTTACATAAACATGAATAATTAACCCACCAAACAAAATCATAACTTTTTTAATCGATCTGAAATTCAGTCATTTCATGTGCAATAGTTTACTACCAAAATGTTTAAATGCGTTGAAAATTATGGAGGAACAACAACGCTTTACCACCATTGTACACAACCTGGCATTAATAAACATTTGAAAATTAAATTCGCTGCCCCCCCCCCTTCTTCGCTCAATACTTACTGCCTAGATCTGTTTGGGCCTTAACATAACCTGATTTCACAAAGTCCATTTTTTTAATCACCTCGTGTGGTCAATATTTACAGTTTACTCAGTGGGATTGACGGCCGCTACACTTCAAAGCACAACGACTTCAGGTATCGTAAACATGTGTTTTTATCGTTGACAAAGGTAGAAAAAAACTGATTACGATCACATTTATAATAATTTATATATTTGGGTGTTGAGGTAAAACAACAAATCTTTTACCAGCAAATAATCTTGATTCCTGTGACTCCCCCACCGTCGATATGGCCCAGGAGGAAGTGGAAGAAGAAGGGGTAAAGAAGAGGGAAAGTAAAAGAGAGGAAACATTAAAAAAAAAAAAAAACAGCAAACAGAAGAATAAGAAGAAGAAGAAGAAGAAGAAGAAGAAGAAGAAGAAGAAGAAAATGAAGAAGAAGAAGAAAAAGACGAAGAAGAAGAAGAAGAGGAAGAAGAAGAAGAAGAAGAAGAAGAAGGAGAAGAAGTAGAAGAAAAAGACGGAGAAAAAGAGGAGGAAGAAGGAAAAAAAGACGAAGAAGAAGAAGGAAAAAAAGACGACGAAGAAGAAGAAGAAGAAGAAAAAAAAAAAAAAAAAAAAGGGAGAAGATTAAAAGTAGAAAGTGTGTTCTTTTTGACGCGCAATTTACATTACTGATCATTGTTTTGACTGTGAAGCTTCACGTGTTCATATTCCGTAGCAGGTACTGAAGTAACTGAACGCCCTCTTCCGATCCAGATTGGTAAGTTTGAACTTTGAAAAATTTCCTTTCATTAAATTTCATTTTTATTTCCACAACGAATACATTCATCTTTAAATTTCCTTTCTTGCATTTTATCAATTTTTGCACGATTTAACTATATCGATGAAGCAATAAGAACAAACTAAGGAGTTAGAAAAGAATAAGTAACATATCATGAAATCATTATTTGTGTCCCTTTCCAACTACATCATAAACATGATAACATAATTGATAAAATGACTTAATTTGATTTTTTTTTAAAAAGGTGAAATTATTAATAGTAATGGTAGATTGAACCAATCTCTGTGAAATGTCACGGGGATGAACCTCTCCTAAAATGTCTCGAAACGTAGAGGGGGCTTGTTGGTGTGCTTTTAGATTTCTTTGAGAGGTACAAAAAAAAAAGGGGGGGGGGGACACTTTGGGGACTCTGCTTATTTGTTCATTCTAAACGGTAATAGGATATGGCACTTCACCCAGTTTTTCAGCGATTTTACTGGCATAAGAAAAAACGAAAACAAATAGAGGGAATTATTTTATGTTTGTTCCCCTTTCTTTTCATCCCATACATTTTTTGAATTGGGTCTCCGTAGCATAGTCCTATATTGATTGCTTGATTGAACGTTTTAATATCATTTCATCGCAGCCATTGGTTGAATTAAGAAAGATTTACAATAGAAGCATGCGTACAATAACAAAGTAACATACTTAAAATATTCAACAAAACTGGAAAGAAGCCTCTTCCCCACTACTAATTCATCAAAACTAAACACAGACAAATGCGAGTTTACAAGGTTTTGTTGACTTAAATATATCAGTTTCTTTTGTGGATTTTTCCAATAGATAACGTCGCAGTGGAGTTGAACTTGACGTTTAATGACAAGAATTTCACCGACGCTTTATACGACTCCAACTCTACTGAATATAAGGAGCTAGAGGCTGAAGTCTTGATGCTGGTAAGTCAAGCGAAGTTTGTGTTTACTAATGGGCGACCGCAGTCACAGGATGTCACTTTATTCTGTCACATTTTAATGAAGGTATGCGTTTCATGAATGCACATTGGAAGTAAATTGGTTTCTTGTTGGACTACCTAACATTTCAAGGCCCTTACTAAATAAACACTCCCTAAATAAAATAAATATGTGTGTCGCTTGGATCGGGTTACTCCTGTCTCGGCACCTATGTCACAAATGGAGACTAACGGATGATTTAGTCTGGTTGCAGCTCATGTGTAGGCTAGGCCTACGTTAGTACAGTTGAGAAAAGTGATTTGAAATATTTCAAAATGTTTCAAAATGTGAAAGTTGCAATTTTCAAAAGTGATTTATTTTCACATCTAGCTCCTTTTCTTCTGGATGTTTATTTTGTCTTAATACATAATAAAATTTAACCAACTAGTTAGAACCAAATGGTAAAAACATAAATTATAGGTGTACATACAATCGATAAATTGAGAAGTGATACAAAAGAAAGTTACTCTGTAATTTTTGTTTAAAGATTTGTAATACACACTACTATTGCAATCACAATCTTGACTAGAATAGTCAAGGAAATATGACATCGCAATAGGGTCCAATAATTTCGCAAAGCTTGTAGCTAGGTCTATTCCATGTAGCACTTTTAACATGTTGCATTTAACAATAGGTTTTTATCTTTTAAAAATAAATCAGCATGCTATAAATCTATCTCTTTAGGCAAAAGAACACGAATAAGAAAATAAGGGGGGAGGGGGGTCATTTACAGATGTAGCCCCCCCCCCCCCCCTTCAAAATTATTGGTAGACTTAAGAAAACTTTTGATCAATCAGAACAGTTGTCACACATTAAGGACCGGTTTAGTTTTCTTACCACCGCTCCGATTGGCTAAAGCCTAAATGGAGCATAGAGTCTAGATATGATCTAGATTGATCGATGCATGCACGGAGAATAGAAAAAGAAGCCAGCCCCCTGAGTCGCGGAGAGTCTTTTTTGTTTAACGCTGATTCGAATTGATATATATGGCACTGTTTCTATGAATGATGTCTTCAAATAGATTCATGTAAGTAGATGTACCGGTAGACCGGTGTTGCTAATAGTACCTTCTAAGCTAAGTAACAGTATCTTGTGGGAAAAGAATCGGGTATAATTGGCAGTGTCCCACGTATTGAAAAGCATGTTTGTCATAACTTGTTCAAGATCCCCAAGATTTGTATTGGAAAAGGATTGCATAACCTGGCCGATATATAACCGGGTCAACGTACCAAAACAAAGCAAATGGCCAATCAGATCATTTGTTTGATATTGGGTTTATGAAGAGTATAGATGACTAGATGTGCCTTTTATCAGTTTAAAAGGAAATAATTGTTCTTGTTCCTTAATGCAGCTGGCTGGAGTACTGCAGTCAGGGGACTTCTCAAACTCAACTAGGGTAGTCCTGGGGTTCAGGTGAATAGACTACGTTGAAATAATTCAAACAACAGCACAAACAAACGTTTCATTGTCTTTATTTAGAATGTTATCTGATCAAGAAATTATTTGTTTACCTTTTTCTATTTCACTTGATCTAGAGTAGAGTCTCCGGTTTGCGGCATCGCCCGGTTTGCGGCCAGGGGTATTTGTTTCAAAAATAAAATGAATATGACTCGATAATAATCATTGAAACCTACCGTGGATTCCACGGTAAGTTCTGCTTTGCCGAAAATGTCCGTAGCAGGTGCTCCTATCGGTACGGAGTATCCGTCAGCGATGTCGGAAATCTACGGCACCAGTCGCCGATGAAAATTCCAGCAGGTGCTAACTTTTATGTTAAGAGATCGAGGCATGACTAGATCAATATTGTAGCTCTATTTGTCCGATATTTGTCCGATTGGAGGTGAAATTTGATGTTTTTGTGGAAGTATGATGGCTGTGGTCTGTCTCCTATCGCAGATATTTTGATTGTGCCACCGCATGGCTAGTTGCATGGGGTGACCGCAAACCGGCACGTAATTACGTGTTTTTCTGGTTTGCGGCAGGGGGTGTTAATACACACATAACATGCGGGATCGTGTATGATGGTATGTGTGCTGATGTGTGTACCCCCTATGACCCGATAGTTTCTAGTAGTACGTACCCCCGTATGGGATGATCCATTCGAGGAAAAGGTGAAATTGTTTAAAACTTCACAAATTTACCGTAGCAACAGATAAACATGAGAATTTGGGTTACCCGTAGTAATTTGGTACATGCTTTCATCGTGACGTAGCGCATAAAGCTTTGTGACGTACGCGTGCCGCAAACCGGTACTGCGTGCCCGCAAACCGGGGAACTCGAAGCATTTCGAAACATGGTCAATGCTGACCACGCTGTGGGTCAGTTTGGTTATTTGTGACTTCTATTTAATAAGTAAGTATATGGACTCTTTATTGAGGGTATTGAAGTATTCTGTGAGTATTCCAATAAAAATAGAATCGGCAGTTCCCGCCGATCGGCCGCAGACCGGAGCCACTACTCTACATCTTTTGAAATTGAAATATGTGATGACTTTCCCTTCCAGGAGGTTCTTATCAAAACGTCTTTACAATTGTCCACTCATGAATATAATTGAAAAAAGAGCCATATCATCTACAAGTACCCACAGGAATCCACAATTATTTGTCTTTAATGATAAAAGTTGAATTCTGGTCATGCGACAACACCGTGAAAGATAAACTGTCTGAAGGCAATGGGAAAATGTTGGTTTAACATGTATGTAGGACATAGGATATGGTGTTTATTGTTAGTTTTGTAATTGACCATCTCCAATTTAGCTGATAATCTCACGCAATGCACACCAAGAATGTGTATATATGGTACTTAACATACATGTACATGTAGCATGGTAGTTCAAACTTGTCAGCTTTTTCTCCACGCATATTAAAAATAAAAGTGCATTTGAATAAATATATTTTTGAAAGGGCCTTGTATGGTACCTTTCCAAACTGATATAACAAAAGGATGACAGGAGCTAGCTCAAAACCCTGAACCAGAATCTAACCTACAAGTGTTTAATCTATTATTTGTTTAATGTAATGTTTATTTTTTAGTCCCGGGAGTGTGGTGGTTACAATCTTGATAACCATAGACTCTGTACCAGTAAGACTCAATGTTATACTGGCTGAAGATGGATCAATTGCTCTTGGTGACGCGATTGCCGAGGAACTAGTCACACTGACCTCAGAGGGTCTCTCTGATAACAATGTGGATGTCGTGGTTTCCAACGGTAAGTGCTTCACAGATCAACGGGGGGGTGTTTCACAAAGCCCCCTTTCTATGACAAATGACAAAAATCAGTGACATATCTGCTGATAACCAATCAGAAGCAAGGATTTCAGTAGCTAATAACAAAGGCTGTCATTTGTCACTGATGACAATTTTTGTGATACAGGGCCCACAATAATCTCTAATAACAATGTGGATGTTGTGGTTTCCAATGGTAAGTGCTTCACAGATCACCTGGGGGGTGTTTCACAAAGCCCCTTTTTCAATGACAAATGACAAAAACCAGTGACAAATCTGCTAATAACCAATCAGAAGCAAGGATTTCAGAAGCTGATAACAAACTATCATTTGTCACTGATGACAAGTTTTTGTGAAACGGGGCACACAGTATATACACATTCTCCACTCCCTGGGAAGCATTCCAGCCATTCCAGAAATTTGCAGTGCTGAGCAAAGTACAATGATTTTCGCATCCTACCAGGTATCCATTTATTTCACCTGGTTGGAGAGTGGCAAATGTGGCGTAATGTCTTGAATTTATCATCTTGGCTGACCCTGTCCAATACTCTTTTAGTATGAAGCTCAATTACCTTCTATTGATAAAAAACCATACAAGTTATAGTTTGTTCATGGTGTACGGTGCAGAACATTTATCCCCAGTTCATCTGTATACCATGATTGTAGTGCCTATACAGGGTACTTTATGTTGAAGCAGCAGGTTCTGAGACAGCTGACTACGTAGAAATTTTGCAAGAAAGTTGGAAGAATCGTTATTGCTAATTCAAATTTGAAGGAATTGATTCTTTAGAACTGATTAAAAACTAATTTTTCCTTTATAATGAGATAAATGTTTTTTTTCCCCTCTCTCTCTGTTTATCCTACAGTGGCAGTTCAAGAAGTAACAACAACAACAACAGGTGAGCGTACCACCCCCTTCCCTGAAAAAACACCATTGCAAATTTGTCTCTCCTCTTACTGTCACTACATTCATTGAGTAGAACAATATCCCATCTTTCATCAAATTAGCGAATTCCACAGACTAATGTAACAAATTCTTTAAAACTCTAACTGTGATAAGCATACTAAATGATAATTGTTATAATCATAGTATTTTTAATAACTTATTGTTATTCCCATCCCTCCCTTACTCTCTCTCTCTCTCTCTCTCTCTCCTTTTCTCTTTCTCTCTGCTCCAATGTTGGAGACAAAGACACTTCTCCGTCAATGTTTAAAGTTATTGAATAAAATGTAGGTGATCAGTTAATGAGGAGTTATTATTTTTATTATTATTTATTCGGCAAAACAAAGTGTATACAGAGGATTACATAGAAGAACAAATCATACAAAACAAAGGATGAAAATCATTGTGATTCCCATGAGCATTTACAAGTTGCCAGGAATGGGGCAGGCAAACTAAATTACCAAAACCGTGAAGGTCCCCCATTCCGAGTATTTTTACAGGAACTTTTTTTCTGTGATCTCTTGCTATTAGCTGATCATGCTGTCTTTTGTAATTATAATTAGTATGTTATAGTTTTTTTTTGCGGTGTACCTTAAAAAACGAAAGAAAATCTGCATTTTTGTACTTTTCCATGACACGTGTCAAGTATAAATCATATACAAATTGACATGTTTTGTTGTATTGCCATTACAGTTAGCACAGCAGCACCAACAGCAGGTACAACACCTGCACCACCAAGTACCACAGATGCCACAGATACCACAACAGCGCAAGGTAAGTTCTATTACTTGTTTTATAAAATGGGTCGACAACCTTACTTAGCAAGGCGATATCACTGTAAACATGCAACCTTCATAAGAAATAACGTGTGCACACAGACGATCGCGGCAGCAGTGGCCTCGTGAACAGACTATGCAGTGCATGGTGCGACTTCTCGTAAACATGCATTGAAATGCATTGTACCTTTTTGTCGCACCTTTTTTGCATGGCTTTTATCACAAAATTTGGTGTCCCTGACATAACCAAGTACCGATATTGTGGAGTTCTGAATGAAGATTGATATCAATTGAGACATGTCGCTTCATATTTGATCTGGGCCTAATGTCACAAAACTTGTCATCGGTGATAAATAACAGTTTTTGTTATTAGCATAATCCTGGCTTCTGAGTAGTTATCAGCAGATTTGTCAAAGATTTTTGTCATTTGTCACTGAAAAAAGGCTTTGTAAAATGGGTTCCTGGTATGAGCTTTAGAAGGGCTTTTAACTAATTACAATGACCAGATTTAATTAAATGTTAGACATTGTCAGTAATGTATCGCACAAAACAGTTATGAATTACTCATAATTTAAGATTTGATTTAGCACTGTGTGGGGTTGTCTTGGTTATTGAGTTTTTATTGTGCATCTGCACAGCTTGCATTTCGTATAATCTTTATCCTTTTTACAACTGTCAGATAAGTTCCTAATAGGTATTTATTGTTTGGGGGAACTATTCTCAGTCCTCATGAATTCAGAGTACACTGCCCAAAACGTCAAGCTCCTTCATTCTTCAAAAGAAATCACCATTCTAGGCAGAACTCGAGAAGGAAACTGTAAAATAATATTTTCATTAAAGCACTTGTAAGAGATATTATAGATGTACTAGGCATAATGTAAATCAAGAATATTACATTTATTTCTGTTATCCTCATCATCACCACCAACTTTCTTATTATCACTATTGCAACTATTGTGATCTTATTATTATCATTGTTATTATTATTATTACTATTAGTATTATTATTATTATTGTTACTATTAATGTCAGTAGTATTATTATTGTTGTTATATTACAATTATTTTTATTATTATTGTTACCATAATTATTATCATCATTACTGTAACCAGCAGTTTTGGATGACACCTAGCTCAGAACCTTCTTTACCATGTCATGTTTCAGTAACAATCTCTTTCTACCCAACACAGCTACTTGTGCAAGCGATGAGTTCACCTGCGAAGCCGAGGGAACCTGTATAGATAGCACGCAGCTCTGTGACTTTGTACCTGATTGTAGGGTGTCCCAAGCAGACGAAACAGAAGACCTCTGCAAGGTCTCCTCATTAACAGGTAAATCTGTGGAGTATCAAAGCATGAAGTCATTGTGACAAAGTTGTTAAAGGTATAGACCATTTTGGAAACGCCCCCCCCCCCTAAAAAATGAAATGGAAGCTCTTATTTTCAATCATACCGGAGTGTTGGCTCAGTCAGTAGAGCATCCGCCTCACAACCGGGAGGTCGTGGGTTCGAACACCGGCTGCGTCATACCAAAAGACGTTAAAAGATGGGAGTTGTTGCTGCCTTGTTTGGCGTTAAACAATAAGGGATAGAGCAACGTCGATCTGGCGCTGCTCAGTGGCTGCCGGGCTCTTGATCAATTGGGCAAAAAGAATTTCTGTCTCGGTTTAATAAAATTTGGAGTGGACTATTAGGCTATTATTATTATTATTATTATTATTATTATGTGAAAGAATATGTTTTGACGAAAGTATGTGATGATACAAATTTTGCTGGGAAACCGCCTACTGATTGATATATTTGGTAAATTATCATATCGACCCGCCCTGGATAGATATCGCGTAGTCTCTTATACATCTTTCTGTGTACAATGCTTGTAACTTTACCAAGACTGGGCAAAATTTCTGATCATTTTGATGATTCCAGAACCTTGCAGTACACACTAATACTTATATGCTAGATGATCAAATTTTTCTGATCGATTACGCAATGTTTCTTTCACAACGCAATCGCATGACCAGAACTGGTCTAGCTATACCTTTGAGGTTGCTGGTTCCAAACAACGTTGTGCTTAACACTGGTGTGGTGATCACACCATGCAGTCCCAAGCTCTGAATTTGCCCTGCTCTAGCTTGTTTCTTGAATGACCTTGCAGTGAGCTTAATGCGCAGCTCTGTTGTTTAGCACCAGTAACCTGGACGACGAGGGAATATGACGTTAGCGCTTTTGTTACTATATAGCATGTAGAAAGACATCTAGTTGTGACATGGGCTCAAAAAACAGTTTATGGAGCTCCCAGTGCCTGTCATTCCCTCTTACTACATACTATGTACAATAATGATATTGGATATTTATAAAGCGTACATATCTACTATGCATGGTGCTCAAGGCGCTCCCACTATCACCCCGGCTCTGCTAGGCAGCCGATACCAATTTTGGCACTCACAGCATTCAAGGAGTTCCTTCCCACCGGTACCCATTTAACACCTGGGTGGAGCGTGGCAAATGCAGATTAATATCTTGCCAAAGGACATAAGAGTCGGGCGGGACTCGAACCGCGGACCCTGTATTCCAAAGTCCAACAACTTATCCACTAGACCACAACACCTCTACACTACGGCCGTCAGATGGTAAAACAGTCTATCTGGAAATCGCTGTTCTGAGAAAAATGACTTTGAAGTTTAGAGGTTTGAGCTTTTTTTAGGAAATGGGTATAATCCATTTTTAGCAATGGGACAAGAAGAAGCATATTAAACAGTGATAACTGAAGAATTTTGTGCGTATTTGGGGTTTTAATTATAAAATAAATGAGATTTTTGTGCAGATAGACTGTTTAACCGTAGCACATGAATACACTCCCACTTCACATCATAAAATGGTAAAATGGTCTATCCATAAACACTATTGCCATACTATGGTAAAATGGTCTATCTTCTAGTTAGACCATAAACACTATTGCCATACTATTAGATATTAGCGACAATGGGCTAACTTAGGTAAACTGGTCTAACTCGAAGATAGATCATTTTACCATCTGACAGCGATGATTAAAAAATCTCAGTTAAGAAGGTTAAAAGGTTCATGTAAAAGATAGCTCGTTTTACCTCCAAACGATATTACCGAAAATGGAGTAACTCAAAGATAGACCGTTTTACCATCAAATCTGAAGAAAAAATACAAAAAAAGTACCAAGATAGCGGAAATTATCTCTTAAAGTAGACATAATGGGATTTTATCGATAGCACCATTGGAAAGAGCGCCCTCACATTACCCGGAAAGTGAATTTACCTAAAAAAGTCAAATTTTCGAGTTAGACCGTTTTACAATCTGACGGCCGCCTAGACCACCACACCTCTACACTAGACAACAACACCTCTATGGGACGGAACTATTTTGGTGCTCGATGTATACGAAGTCTGAACAGGCATATCTTTCATTGACATACATATCTCTGCTCTATACTAGCAATGGGTGAATCTAAGTTCATCTATCAAAAGGTTATCCATCACAGGTATTGGTCCTTCAACATTTCATTTGGGCTTTATTACATCAGATATTTAATTAGGCTGGTATGAAAAGCAATGGTTATCATTAATTTGTTATGTCTCCTTTCATTACAAAAAAAAAATTCTGGATATGAATATACCGTAATTATTATTAATAATTCACTAATTTTTTATGTCTTGTACCAATTTTAATCTATTTCTGGATTACAAAAAAACAAAAACATGATGCTGCTTCTTTGGGCATAACTCAATGGCCCAAATTCACAAAGGAGGTTTGTCAACAAACCTAGGTTTATGTGCGTCATATGACGCGTTGGTTTGTAAAAACAGGTTGAAACGTGTCATATGACGCACGTAAACCTCGGTTTGTTGAACTTGGGCCATTGTGTGCGGGAACCAGCCCAGATGGGGACTGTGTTAAGCCCATAGGAAGACCGTAGTCGATTGGTTAACATAGGAACCACGCAGCTCCCACTGACAAGTTGTCATCTTATAGCATTATCATGTTTTAAAATCATAATCTGTTTTCTTTCAGTGGAACAGGTTGTGTCTCTCAGAAGGGACAGCACATGGACGACGCCTGCTACCTACCCGGAGAGAGACGGTAGCGTAGAGACGCCGCTGGACTACATCCTCTATCAGCTATCGGTGACCGGTTCATCTGCGACAACCTCACACATTCTCATCAACCTTGTTTTTGTGGAGTTCGCCGGCAATGATTCTTCCCTATTGATAGGACGCGGGCATGACCCTGTGCAGGTGAGGAAACATTTGTGAGGGAGAAATTTGAGGGGTCAGTGACAAAAAAACGTAACTCCTTTTTGGCCATTTTTTAGAAAAAGTGGTTTATGTGTCACTGAGCAATTGGGCCTTAAGGAGTTAAGTCTATGTTTCACTAGCAAATGACTTCAATGAGTTATTGGGTAGAGTTAAGTCTTTGTGTTTCTTGGAAAGCCCACATTTTTCTGAACATTTTGATATGAAATACTCATTTTGGCAAAATATGGAGTTACGTCTTTGTGTCACTGAACCCTCAAATTAATACCCATAATCATACGAATATGAATATATTCAAGCATATTATTTCTATCCCTACGTACGAGTGTGTGATTAAATTTGGTGATAAATCAATTAGATTCCTGGATATATTACTACCCCCATGTTAAGTGAGAAGAGAGGTAAGTTTGAAACTGGTCGATAATTTTGGAGGGAATTTCGGTCCAGAGAAGGTTTCTTCAACAACGGAGTAACATGAGCTATTTTCAATGAGGAAGGAACATGTGCCTGCTCTAAACTCAAGTTAATCAAGTAAGAAAGGATGGGAGCGAATGTGGAGGAACAGTCCATTAATAATTTAGTGGGAACAGGGTCTAACTGACATGATTTGGGGGGTAGTTTACGTAAGAGTGACATAATCTCTGTAGGGGTAGTAGGTTGTATTACTTAAAAGGAAGAGGAAGTAAGGGGATGGTGTGGTGTTTCGTCAGGTGATAAACTGTCGCAGATGGTCTTGACTTTCGTCTGGAAGAAGTGGGTGAATGTAGAGGCCATTTACTGGCTGTCCGTGTGGGCTGGAAGTGGTGATGACGGTCGACGATTCAGAAGTCGGTTTGCTACTGAGAAGAGCTTTCTGGAATCATTCCGACAGTCTTCAATAAGATCTACAAAGTATGAGCGCTTCGCCCTTTTCACAAGTGAATTTACGAGGTCACGCTGGGCACAGTACAGATCTTTGTCAGTCTGAAGTCGGCCATTGGCCCTCCATTTCCTCTCCAGTTGTCTACGTATCCTCTTCTGAGTATGAATGTCATTGGTATACCACGGACAGTCCTCATGATTCCTCACTTTCCGTGATCTCTGAGGAGCATGAGCATCTAGAACCCTCCCGAGTTCTAACTTGGTATTTACAGATAAGTAAAAAACATACAAACAACATGAGGAAAGTTAAACACAAAATACAAATATGTATATACGAATGAGGAAATGGGCAAGAAAGAACATTAAAGTCTTATGTGGTGCTGGTCCCTAATATGATATAATAAAGAATGTTACCCATATCTCACACTTAACACCTTACACCTAACAACTAACACGTAACACCTGATTGCGTATATAAATAATAACATGCCATTCACATAAAACACAATTGTTTGTATCTCTGTTGATGAGTTGCCAAATGAATAATAGATAGGAACAAAATCTGTGGTGGTTATAGGATATTATGGACTGATTCTATATCCCAACACATGCTACTTGGACAAGAAACGAATGCTGTATACATGTACAATTTGTGAAATGAAATCATTCATAACATTTTTTATTTTTATTTTTGATAATGTTTCAGGCACTATACGACAGTGATGGACCACTGCTGAGTGTTGAAGATGGAATATTGATTAACGCTGTATTATCCATTACCACACCAGACAATGAGGCTTACATATTGCTTAGGAAAGCCCCAGGAGATAACGTTGAGATTAACATCGAACTTAGCGCATTCCGTAAGTACAATTATCTTAACTCCTTTCGTGGATAAACTTCACATGTTCTCTTGAACATACACGCAAAGTCAAAGGAGACTAACTGTGCCTGAATTGATATGATATTGTGGCCTAACTCTTGTCCAGGTTTGGTGAGGTGAAATGTCCTTATACATTTTTTTTTATGAATGCTGAAGTGTACCTCTACTTTGAAAGAGGTTTAAGAACTAGGCATATCCAATTCAATATGATGTCCAAAAGTCAACTCCAGTAATAGACAAGGTCAAAAAGACTGATGCAACCTCCGCATTAGACAAATGTCTACGAAAATCCGCCCAAAGATGGCATAATGCTTCCAAATTTTTGCAATAAAATACATATTAGAGGAAAGTATACTCTTTCAGGAATTTTTTTTTACTCATCATCATCATTTACTGTAGTAGGCATTTTCTCTCTTACGAGGGATTACTGACTTTGGCGGGATGAAAACACTCCATCCCTCTTCTTGTCCCAAGCATTCTCCTTCATACCAACCTTACTGCTTTCTTTCTAACTTTAAAGATAAACTCCAGTTCTGGTAAAAAAAAGAAAATTAATTCTCACAGAATCAAACGAAACTTACACTGAATGTTTAAGATTACAAATAAATGACATGAGCCAAACAATTTTGGAAGAAAATGTATACTGGCTGAGTAATGAGCATAGAAAGACAAGGAAATCAAGGTAGTACTAGCCCCGACACCATGTGTGTTGTCCCATATATAGCTTTCTGTGTACAGTGCTTGTTACTTTACCAAGACTCGGCCAAATTTATGATGATTTTGATGACTCAAGAACCTTTCAGTGCACACCTAATTTACATGCTACATGATCAACTGTTTCTGATCCATTCCACACCTTTTCTTTCACAATGCAATCACATTACCAAAACTCACCTTTATCTTTAAAACTGTTTTTTTTTTTTCTTCACCAGAATGTTTACCTGAGGGGGCTATAGCATGTAAGCGCTCTGCTCAATGTTACCTGCCCAGTGAAGCCTGTGATGACATAGAACAGTGTCCGGATGGAGACGACGAAGATGGATGTTGTAAGCATGCATATTATTATCATTAGAATCAGGCACTGTGACATTAATTTCACTCCAGTTACGTGCTTCAGTCGATATTTCATCAAAACTATACTGTGGGGTATGAAGCTAGTATAAGCTGATATTTTCACGTACAGACATTTTCGTGAACAACAGGCTAAGCGACATTTTCGCAAGACATTGCTTTCGCGAATGAGACCTCTGTGGTACCTCAGGATTAGCTAGCACCCATCAGAATTAATGAATGGGCATGATGTATTCACAAACTTTCAGTACTCGGTACGCGTATGCACACACAAGTTTGAGCAGCTCATCGCACCACATACAGCCGAGTACTGTACATGTACATGCATAGAGCAAGAAGGTTGATCAATTTTGGACAGCGGTGCGAATGTAATGCATGTTGATTAAAATACCAAGTATTCCTATTGTTGACAAGGGTTTGACAAGAGTGAGAGACTTTTACAAAATAAGAACATCCCCAATTCACTTGCTATCGCTTCAAATTCCTTCATAATCTAAATATGACATGTACTAACAGCTTAGATATGAGGACCACATTTTTATGCCATTTGTTTGTGTATGTAAGTCCCATGACCATCTTTCTGTGTACAGTGCTTGTTACTTTTACCAAGACTGGGCCAAATTTCTTATCATTTTAATGATTCCAGAACCTTGCAGTATAAATATACACACCAATACTTATATGCTACATGATCAATTTTTCTGATAGATTCCACACCTTTTCTTTGACAATGAAATCGCATGACCAGAACGCAACTTTATATTTGAAGCCCCTCTAAATTGTTTGGAGCCCTGATTTTGCCAGTAATTTGATGGCAAAATTTCACTTAAATTGTATCATAATGTGAAAGAAGATGTCATTTAAGACACACTTCTGCAAAGATTCCCCCCCCCCCCCCCCACAAAAAAAAAGTGAAGACAAATATTGATAAAAGAATACATAATTTGAGTTTTCTATTGCACGCAGAAAACCTAAATTTTGTATTATTTCATCAATATTCGACTGAACATTTGTTTTGAAAATCCTTGCAGAAGTGAGTCTTAAATGACATCTTCCTTCACCGCTTGGGTGAAATAAATAAATACCCTGTAGAAAGAATCCCCTTGAATGCTTTAGCGCCTTCTCATAGTTGCAACAGCTAGGGTTATACAATATTTCAGCTCTAAATTTCGCTGTAGGAATAACAAGCTATTATAATGTTGGAGCACCAGGAATGTCCCTGTATTACAGACAGGAAAGCTGTATAAGAAGCCACCATAATTACTATTATATTTTTGATCAATGAAATCCTGTTCAGTGATTGGTCAACATAGCATCATGTGACCAAACATAACATTGCTATGATGTAACCATGACGTCATCCATGGTATAGTGCACTATACCATGGCACTATGCCATGGATGACGTCATGCGATCAATCAAGATCAATGTGCTATCGGTCGCTGAAAAATATTAAACAAATATATCATGCACTATTTCAAGCCACTAGTAAAATCATGGATTCCTCGGCGACATAAATAGCACTATTTTCTTCGGGTCTAAGCCCCTCAGAAAATAGTGCTATTCCTGCCACCTCGATCCATAATTTCAACTAGAGCCTCTCAGTGCATGGTATATTTGTTTACTATGACTGGCTACACCCAAGTAACGTTTCTTTGTCCTTTAACCTTTAACCTTTCACCTTTCACCATAGCAACACCTGACGATTGTCACAACTGTACAACCGCTTGGGCAGAGAACACATGCCTGCCATCTAACTGGGTTTGTGACGGCACTCAAGATTGTCTGGACAACTCGGATGAAAACGACTGTCGTAAGTCCCATTCTCGAACACGATATTATGATTTATTTATATTTCAATGTTGTTTGAATGTAAAGATTCATAAAGGGAGTGGAGATGGTGCATATATTGTATGCAGGCCATTATTACATTGTATGCAATCTTTTTGTTCCTTATCCCAGCATCCCCCCCCCCCCCACCCGAAGTACCCTCCTGCTTTGAATGTGTGTCTAACTTCAGCATGAGAGTGTTGCAGCATTCAACCTAAGAATGTTGCAACACTCATATGTTAAAGGTCGCAATACTCACTTGTTGAATGTTGGAACACTACCGTCCCAGAGAAGTTTATCCCAGTCGCCAACAACCCCAACAGACCAGTCACCCGTAGTCAAAGACTGAATCTGTACATCAACTACTCTGCGAGGACCGAAGCATACAAGAACAGCTTCTATACTTGTACTATTATAAAACCCTTACTGTACTGGGCTATATTGAGCACCTCACTTACTGGGGGGGGGGGGGGGGGGGGGGGAGGCCCCCTTATGATCTCGGCCGTCGAATGTCTGATGAACACGTAAATTTGCATGTTTGTAGATATTTACGTAAGGAACAAGATGGTATAATTACTTTTTTCCTAATATGCACATTTTTGTCGTTATAGCCTAATTAATTATGCAAAATGTAAATTTTATGCATTTTACAGAAAACTCTACATATTTGTCTGTAAACTTGTGAAGAATATTGAAAATGTAATGAATGAGGTGTCATTATTTTTATGATATTTGAAAATGCATAGGTTAATTTGCATAAATTATGAATACGCAAATTACACATTCATGAATATAAAATCTGGATATACACCATGTATACAGGGAACTAGAATCATTAAAAAAATTGTCAGAATCTTTTTTTTAACGTTGAAACTCGTTATTCATATATGAAACTTCTTTTCTAACACAAAATAGTTATTTTGATGTAATTAATAATGATAATTTATGCAAATTTTATGCGATTTTCAAATATTTATTTTCTTATGTATTTTATTGTTTTGTATTTCTTATTATATCTATTTTTTTATTTCTAATGTATTCTTTTGTTCTGGAATACATCAAGTTACTTTGAGAAACATAAAAACAATTTGATATCAATTCATATCTCCCACTTAGGAAGAAATACATCTTAACCTGTATTGACATTTTTGCTTGTACATGTATATATGCAATTATAACACTTTTTGATGACATGCACATACTAATTGTCATGTAACACCTTACACGTATATCTGTTTTCTTCAAAAATGGTAACAAAATGTGCGTAAGACTTGAGGGAAAAAAGACATGAAACGACAATTCAAAATTCCAAGCGGTTGCGGCGCAATCTCCGAAAATGTCGAGGGGGGTGGGGGGCCTCCCAGCCCCCCCCCCCCCCAGTACAGTAAGGGTTAAGCAATGGATTCAACTACCAGCCACCATCATCAAAGAGTCAACATCAGCCAATTCTTTCAATACCAAAGCTTGGAGCTACATGCAGAATGAACACTCAGCACAGTCATACACAGACGGGCTATAACGTCGATGTTCATATAGCAACCCACTGTCTGCAACCCACTGTAGTTTTATGAGCACCTTTTTTATCTGATTTTTCAACTCTGCGTCCTCAGTTGTCATGATTTATGACAATTTGCAATGCCACAGAAGTCTGGACGTGTATACCAATTGGTCCTGTTCAGTACTACCTTAGATGTATGTTTAATGTCAGAACACTCCTATTTTCAAGGTTGGAACGTAGATTGCAGGAAATATTTTTTTTTTAAAATATGTTTTTATATAATTTTTATATTGACTAATTATTTTTGGTAATTTATGCAAAGTGTATGTAATTTTTTTTTTTGCATGCATGCATGCACTAGTGACTACCGGTGAAACTATTAGTGAAACTGGCACCAAAGGTATAATTGCATTGTATGAGACTTTCTTTTTTCCTCCCTTTTTCCAGAAACCTGCTTTGAATGCGCTTCTGATAATCTTGGCTATGATTGTGTTAAAGATCCGGAATGGATTTGCGATGGTATAAAAGATTGCAATATGGGAGAGGATGAATATAACTGCCCAGGTATGATTAAAGTTGTTTAAAGTAAAAAAAAACGGTACTATTCTGTAGATTGATCATTGCAACACCCCTGTGTTGAATGCCATAACCCTCTTGTGTTGAATTTTTGCAGCAATCTTCTGTTGAAGATGGCCACATTCTTAGGTTGAAAGTTGAAACTGTCTCATGTTAAGTTTGCAACACTCTTATTTTCCATGTTGCAACGTTGAATAGGGTTTTTATATATTGACTACCAAAACAATGGTAATTAATTGCAACACGTATGTACGTTTGCCTGCATGCACTATAGTGACTTTTAGTTAAACTGGCATTAACTATAAAATTGCATTGTATGTAATCTTTTGTGTTTTCCTTATTCCAACCCCCCCCCCCCCTCCCATGCACTAGTGACTATTAGTTAAACTGGCATTTGTTGTTAAACTGGCATTAGCTGACTGCATGATGGCATTGTATTCAATTTTTTTTTCCTGTTATTCCAGCTACCATCTATCCCTGCTTTGAATGTGAGTCTGACTTTCTATGTATTTTGGATCCATACTGGGTTTGCGATGATGTTGCTGATTGCTATAACGGAGAGGATGAAGTAAACTGCACAAGTAAGACGTTTAATGTCTAAATACTATTGAATGTTGCATCACTCTTTTGCTCAATGTGGCAAGACTATTATGTAGAAGGTCACAGCTCACTTATCTTGAGAGTTGCAACTCTCTTTAATTTTAATGTTGCAACACTCTTATGTTGAAGATGGCAACATTCTTAGGTTGAATGTTGCAATACTAAGGTTGCAATAATCATCTGTTGAATGTACGTTGCAACATTCTCCTGTTGAAGATGGCAAGCCTCCTTTCATCTACAATAGCCGTCGATTTTGCAAGTATCTGGACCAGTGGTGATTACTCACCCTTACCCATGCCTTCATCACCAGCCGCCAGGATTAATGTAATTATTACTTTATGGTGCCATGCACTGCAACCCACATTGAGAAAGTACATGGATTTCAAAATGCCGCACCTAGATTTTCCACAGGTTCAACCAAGATCTGTTACATGATACCTGTACCCTCTTCAATTGAACTGGCTACCCGTCGGGTCCCTGATTCATTACAAAATACTTCTTCTCACCTCCAAATGTATCTGCGATCTTGCTACTCTTACCTATCTGAGCCAATAACTATGAGTCAACTATTCTGGAATTTCCTTCACTTCTCTCAATGCATCACGCTGAACTATCCGTCTCTTAGACAGAGTATTCACAGCTGCTGTTCCAAACTGGAAAAACCTACCCAGTTGTCTTCGCAACCCGAAATCTCTACATACCTTCAAAAAATATCTAAAAACTCACCTCTTCTGTTAAAAGTATAGACCAGTTTTGGAAACGCCCCCCTCTCAAAAATTGAAATGGAAGCTCTTATTACCAATCATGTGAAAGAACATGTTTTGACTATTACGTGATGATACAAATTTTGCCGGTAAACCGCCTATATTTATATGCTAGATGATCAACCTTTCCTGATCAATTATACAACATTTCTTTCACAATGCAATCGCATGACCATAACTGGTCTATGCCTTTAATAAAAATATTGTAAAGTGCATTTGATCATGTATATGGAAAATGACCTCTATAGGTAGATTATTATTATCATTATTACTATTATCATTACCATCAGGTTGAATGCTACAACATTCTTATGTTGAAGATTGCAACTTTCTTTGATTGAAAGCTTCAACACTTTTATGTTTAATGTAGGAACACCCCTATTTTCAATTTTTTTGGTTAATGTAATGACTACATTTTGGGGGGTAATTGACGCAACGTGTATGTGAGTTATATTTTTGCATGCATGCACTAATGACTTTTTATAGTGAAACTGGCATCAAATGTATAATCCCATTGTATGTGATTTTCTTTTTTCCTCCCATTTTCCAGAAACCTGCTTTGATTGTGAATCTGATGTTTGTGTTGAAGATCCAGGATGGGTTTGCGATGGATATGAAGATTGCGATGACGGAAAGGATGAAATGAACTGTACAGGTAAGATTGAAGTTGTTTAAAGTCAAGATACTATTCTGTATATTTAATGCTGCATCACTCTTTTGTTGAATGTGGCAGCACTATTATGTTGATCATTGCAACACCACTGTGTTGAATGCCATAACCCTTGTAGCTGGTGTTGTATGTTGCAGCACTCTTCTGTTGAAGATGGCAACATTCTTAGGTTGAAAGTTGCAACACTCGTATTTTCCATGTTGCAAAATTATAACCATCAGGGTTTTTATATATTGACTACCAAAACAAATGTAATTCATTGCGACATGTACCGGTATGCTCTTTATGTTTTTACATGCATACTCTAGCGACTTTTAGTCAAACTGGCATTAACTATATAAGTGCATTGTATGTGATCTTTTTTTTCTTCTCACTTTATTCCAGCAACCCCCCTAGCAAACAACACCTGCTATGATTGTGAGTCTGTCTTTCTATGTGTTAATGATCCAGACTGGATTTGCGATGGATACAGTGAATGCGATAACGGAGAGGATGAGATGAACTGCACAAGTAAGATTGAAGTTGTTTAAAGTCACGATACTATTATGTACATTGAATGTTACATCTATCTTTTGTTGAATGTGGAAACATTGTTATGTTAAAGACGGCAACATTCTTTGGTTGAATATCGCAACACTTTTCTGTGGAAGATGGCAAAATTCTTAGGTTGGATGCTGCTTCACTCCTCTGTGAAAGATTCTAGGTTGCTTAATTTTTGATGTTGTAACGCTCTTTAATATTTCCCATGTTGCAACTCTTTTATTTCCAATGCTGCAACATGCACTTTTAGGTTGAAGATTGCAATACTCATATATCTGTTAAATGTGCAACATTTGTGTTAAAAATGGCAAAATTCTTACGTTGAGTGGTGCAATTAAAACTCTTCTATTTTCAAGTTTGCAACATAGAATACAGCAAACATATAACATAATCAGGGTTGTGTTAAGTTAACCACCGAAAGAATGTAACTGATTGTGACATGTATCTGATTTATGTTTTTGCAAGCGTGCACCTGTGACTGGTAGCTAAAATGGGATCAGATGTAAATTTGCTATTGAAGTAAATAAAATGAAACGTGAATAATAATGGATGATGTTTTCTCTTTTTTTCAGGTACAGAGGTTTGTCCTGGTACATCATTTGCCTGCCCTGAGCCAGACTCAACATGTATTGAAGAGACACTGCTGTGTGACTTTATACCACACTGCAGAGCTTCAGGATCAGACGAAACAGAAGAACTTTGTATGGTCTCACAAATATCAGGTGATTTAAAGCCTTCCTCCCCCCCCCCCCCCCTCACCATCCCCACCTCCCCATCCCCACCTCCCCTCCCCCACCCCACCCCCTTTCCTCTCCCCTTTCCTCTTCCCCTTTCTGTTTCACTCCTCACCCCTACAACTCCCCCTCTTTGTCTCCAGAGAAAGTATAGTTTTAAGATCACCTTGGTCGATAGTTAAACCCGCGCCCTTCAAGGCACTCAATAATTGTAAGTTATTTCTTCATTCTTCATTAACTCCATCATTTTGTAATAATTTATTTTAAATTCTATTATTAAACTTTAATTAATGTTAGATTGAATTGAATTGAGGCTTTTCATTTTGGTTCTAAGCAGTATATCATTCTCAATGAAATGCATGACCAGAACTCAACTATTTCATTTACTCCTTTACCTGTTCTTGCAGAGGATATAAGTGTTCCATTCGATGAGTATAGATGGTTAATAACCCCTGATGCCTATCCTAGTCGGGACATCGATACCACCAAGGACTATCTTCTTTACCGTGCATCGAGTCCACCAAACTCACATTTGCTGATTGAGATCATAAAGGTGGTCTTTGATGGTGACGATTCATCCTTGACTATTGGCACTGGGCATGACCCTGTCCAGGTAAGCGCTAACACTTCTCTTGTCTTAATTCTCTGCTTGAATGCACATTTGCCACATTTCCATTTTTGCATAGAACAATAGGCAGCAATTGAGGGAAGGACTGCTTTGTAGAACATTATGCAGGCCTGATAATTACCTGATTTAAATTGGTTTCCCTTTTTTTTTCTTTTCCCCAATTTTTTTTTCTTCCCAATTTTATCCATATTTTCCAGATATTTCCTTATTTCTTCCCAATTTTCACTCAAAAGGGGGAATGTTGTTAGATGCCATTTTTTTTTTTTTTACTTAAGGGGGGGGGGGGGGGGGGGCAGTTGAGAAAGAATTTGATTTTTTAAATATTTTTTTAGTACTCACTATCACCCCTAATTATGACTTTGCGAAGTAACCTATTTGTGGCCCTTATTTGTACATGTAGCTCCCTTTCAACCATTTTAACACTGGTATAGATTTAATCTTTGATTGCTAACAGTAGTACAGTGAAACCTGTTGATAAAGACCACCCAAGGGAGACACAAAAAGTGGTCTTTATATTTAAAGCGGGTAGTCTTTATGTACCCATAGGAAAGTGAAAAGTATGCCGCAGACCTGCCGCAGATCTGCGGCAGACTTTAAGTCTGGTAAAGAGTATGCTAAAGTATGCGGCGGAAAGAAATTTTGCTGCAGACTTGCCGCATACCAGTATGCCACAGGAACGGTCTGCGGCAGATCTGCGGCAGATCTGCGGCAGATCTGCGGCAGGATGAAACTTTACTCCAGACTTACCGCACACTAGTATGCCACAGGAACAGTCTGCGGCAGATCTGCAGCAGGATGAAACTTTGCTCCAGACTTGCTGCATACTAGTATGCCACAAGAACAGTCTGCGGCAGATCTGCGGCAGGGCGAAAGTTTGCTCCAGACTTGCCGCATACCAGTATGCCACAAGAACAGTCTGCGGCAGGTCTGCCACAGAAAAGTGGGAAATTATACAGTCTGAAGCAAGGCTATAGGCAGCCATTTTGGAGGACCATGCAGGGCCATGAGGTTGCAGGCTGAGCCCATGATCTTGTAAATTCCTGTGTTAATTAGTACTGTTAATTGTCTTTTTATCTTCTGTCAAACCAAACAATTTGCTTCAAGTTCAACTGGTACCATAAGAGGAATTTATTACATAAGATGAGACTGAGGAATTAACGGACTGTTTAATACTTTTTTTGTTGTGCCATATGTGATCTCATCTTCAGCCCCACTAATTGTAACTAGCACATGGATCTGTGACTCTACTCTGGGCTATGTATATGCAGTTATTGTATTCCTATTCCTCTACATCTACTTCTGCATTGTGTTAAACCATATTTGTAGAATTGTTGAAGCAACTCCGCCTATTTTTAGCTGTTTCTACTAATTCAAGCTACTAGAATGAAATGACGCAATGCAGGCAGATCTGCGGCAGGATGAAACTTTGCTCCAGACTTACTGCATACAAGTATGCCACAGGAACAGTCTGCGGCAGATCTGCGGCAGGATGAAATTTTGCTGCAGACTTGCCGCATACCAGTATGCCACAGGAACAGTCTGCGGCAGGATGAAACTTTGCTCCAGATTTTCCACATACTAGTATGCCACAGGAACAGTCTGCGGCAGATCTGCGGCAGGATGAAGCTTTGCTCCAGACTTGCTGCATACTAGTATGCCACAAGAACAGTCTGCGGCAGATCTGCGGCAAGTCTGCCGCAGGAGTATGCGGCAGGCTCATTTGCGGCAGGCTCTTTCCTATGGGTACAGGTTCCTTTAGTACGTGTTTCAACAAGAAACCATTTTCAAGGGAAATATTGTTTTTGCAGTCAGGTGGTCCCTAAAGCAGGAGTGACTTCAGTAACATGTTTTCCCTTTATTGACAGTCAAATGGTTTCTTTTCAGGCATTCTACGACGATGGCTTGCTGTTGGGTTTCTCCCGTTATTTCATATGGAATAGTACTGTGCCATTCCGCGGAGCAACACCTGGGAATGAGGCATATATCTTACTTGAGAGAGCGCCAGGAGGAAACGTCAATATTTCCCTGAGACTTAGTTCATTCCGTAAGTGCATTAATGCTTCAGCTGCTTTCTTCGCTGGTCTTTCAGCACGATCTTTTATTTGCCATGCACACATGCAATCTTGCAGCAAACAGTAGGCATCAATTGACAGGCCCGGACTGCTAAGTGTAAACAATGGTAAACTGTCTTGATTAGCTCCATGATAACCCTTTTAACACCAGTACTAGCTGGACCCGTGGAAAATCCATGGGATTCTAGGGGGAAAGGGGGGGGGGGGGTACATAGAAAGAGGCCTATATGCTATCGAAAATAAAATTCGATTATTTTTATATAGGGTATAGACGATTTTTATAATATACGTTGTTTGACCATGAATGGCGCAGCGTAATACCCGTTTTAATGTATTGATATGATGCAAGAACTGTATCATAGTAAAAGTATTCTATCCAGCTAATGAGCTAGGCTATGTTTTTAAACGGCCGTCTGATTTTCTTGTGAAAACTTTACTTTGAAAAATTATTATCGAAATTCAGCATACAACTATACATGGCCAGAATAATCACAATCTAAGCTCAGGTTTCATACCTCTATAGTAACAAAACTATATTGAACTCGGTGCAATAAGAGCAATTTCAAAGTGTTGTGGAGTCTACTCTATAATAGCTCAGCTCAGCTCAGCTCACACACAGTCACAGTTGGCTGGCTTTAAGTCCAACTTCAAGTCGATCTTAGTCTTTGTGAAACACTCCCCTGGTCCCCATTTGTCTCCTTGGTGTGGAGTGGCAAATGAAGATTAACGCCTTGCCACAGGACATTGGTGCCAAGTCGGGTAGGGAACACAAGTCAGATTAGGGTTTCGTACACAGGGATTTATTTGGGTCTTTTTTCTCTTCATGCTCCTAATCTGTTAACATATAGCATGCCAGGTAAAGATTTTTAAGGTTGATTTTATATATTCTAACTGACATTGATTATTTGTTAGATGATGCTTATGGGTAGGAAAGAATCGGGAGTGAACAGGTGAAGTTCTTGTGATTTTTGAGCTTATTATTTTGGTGTCAATTTGGAAGAATATTATAGTATAAATTGAGCAAGGTCTTCTTTTTACCCCCTTTCTTTCCAGAATGTCCGAGAGAAGATGATATCCCATGTACCTACTCCAACAATTGTTATCAAGAGAGTGAGATCTGCGATGGTGTGGTGCAGTGTGAACTCAGCCAGGAGGATGAAACCGATTGCAGTAAGGATATTCATTGATAATATTATTACAAAAAGTACAATACCTTATATTATAGAATAAGAACATGGAAATCAATTGCCCACTCACCAAAGTTAATCAGAATAACCCACCCCACAGATTTTGTTAAAATAATAATAATAATAATATTGAATATTTAGGAGCGCTAAAAACAATATTGTACCATAGTGCTTACAAATACAAATATATGAAAAGAGGACAAAAATGTACAGTAAAGGAAGTATATCACATAGATCATTGGGGAAAAGGTGAGTTTTGAGGGATCTTTTGAAGGTGGCAAGACAGGTAATTTCCCTTATTGCTAAATAATTGCCTGTGCCTAATACTCGAGTATGTTATAAAAGCTGTTAATAGTGGTAATATGTTTTCTCTTTTAAAGGTAAAACAAAGTGTTGGTATGGGGTCATGAATTTGGTTTGAAAGAACAATATTGGAAGCATATGCGATTCTACGATATTCCATGATTGTTGTTGTAGTTGAATAAACTCTTTATGTTGTATAGCTCCCTCTCAAGACTAATATTACTTTAACCTTAAAACTATGTTTCTTGACTACAATCGACCAATTTGCTTTTCCTGTTTAGAAATCATATATCAAAACTGCATATTCTGAGATTTTCATGGTCGCAGTTACCATGGAATGGCCTTGGGTGCTATTTGAAATATTTGATATTTGATACTTACTGGGAGCACAAGTACATTTTTGATTATTCAATATCTCAAAAGCAGAAGTGTTTTAGGGGATATATTTTCTAGTGCTAATAATTTTTCCACAGAGGCATCCAAATATATCAAAATTCTCAAGAATTACTATCCATCCAATTTTCAAAATTTCCCAAAACTTTGCTTTACCTGTAAGTGACTATGATTTCAATTCCATTATTGCACTTTTTTAATTTCTATTTTTGGGGTATTGTATGATTAATTTGCACAACCTGCCTTGAACCCAGAAAGCCTCATTGTCCTGGGTCCTGTTTCATAAAACGTTTTGCTTATGACAGCATAGTATAGCTCATGAAAGCTCGTAACAGTTCTTGTACCTTTTTTAACTTGTTATTGATAACAAGTTTTATGAAACACTGGGCCATGGTTATGAATATTGTGATTGTATTTAGATGCAAATTCGTGTATTGCTTCACTATTCTTTGATTTGATATTTGTTAATAATAATAAGAATAATAATATTCTGTGTTTATATAGCGCTCAATACATCGATCCAACGATGTGCCTAAGCGCTTTACAGATATATTATTACCCCGTTCATCGGATTCAGGCTTACCCACACACAATGTATGCACATTTCCCAATCCCTGGGGAGCATTCCAGCCAGCCGCCATTGAGCGCAAACATGTATATCCACCACGCAAGTGCTCAATGTGGTTTATTATAACCCCGGTATTAGCTAAACTGTCAACGCTGTGCCCTCGGCATGCATGGGATTTCTTACTACTTTTACCCATTTAAGGCCTGGGGGCGTTTCATCAAGATGTTCGTAAAGTTACGCATGACTTTACGAATGACTTATATATGAAAAGCCAAATGGGATGCTCAATCATTTTTTAACTGCATCAACTAAAGTTGAACTATGCAGACTAGATTATTATAACAAACATTTTTAATACAAAGTATACTTTTTGCCATAATTTAATTGAGGTTATTGGTAATATAGTCACACTTTATGAAAACATCAGGAAAAACTTTGGGCATCCTATCTGGCACTTCTTACATAAGTCGTTTGTAAAGTCATGCGTAACTTTACGAACAGCTTTATGAAACAGACCCCTGGTTGGAGAATGGCTAATGTAGAATAATATCTTGCCAAAGGACACCAGTGCCAACTTAAGCTGGGGCTCCAACCCATGACATTGCTATTATTTCCCCGGTCACTGGATTCAATCACGATTCTACACTTTAGGTTGCACCACCTTCCAATCACTTTTGCAGCAATCCAGCTTGTTGCCGTGTTACTGGCTTAAATTTGATGTAAGACTGAAGTTGTTTAAAGTCAGGATAGTATTCTGTAGATTGAATGTTGCATCACTCTTATGTTGAATGTTGCAGTAATCTACTGTTGAAGATGGCAATATTCTTAGGTTATATATTGCAACACTCGTATTTTAAGGTTGAAACACTCCTATTCTCAAGTTTGCAGATTGCCTCTTGTATTCTACTAGGTACCATCTGGGTGGAGTGGAGCATATTAAAGTAAAACACCTTTAATACTCAAGAACATAACTTTATATGATATGATTTTTCTTTGGTTTGATTTGATTTATATTTTCTTCCATCTTTGTAGCATCGCCTACCGGTACTCCCGATCTTTGCCATAACTGTACTACTGCCTGGGCTGAAGATACCTGTTTGCCTTCTTCCTGGGTTTGTGATGGAAGTGCTGATTGCCTTGATGAATCAGATGAACTTGATTGTCGTAAGTCAAAACATTTGTGTGGATAGAGAGAAGACAATGTTCTTTAAAGATAAAGTTGTGTCCTTGATATGTATAATTGCACTGTGAAAGAACTGTCTGGAATCTTTTTGAAGAGTACTCTGGAACGTTTGCAGATGGTGAAGTAAATGAATATACTCAAAATGATATAACAGTTATTTAAATCAATTTTGCTTCAAATCTGTCATTTTGCTTTGTACTAAAAATGTAATTCACTCAGTGAATTATGTAAGTATTTTACTGGCACCTAGCTGTGACTGGTAGCTTAAATGTGACCAGATGTAAATTTGCTATTGAAGTAATTAACATGAAATATGAATAAAATTCGATGATGTTTTCTTTTTTTCTGGTACAGAGAATTGTCCTGATGCTTCATTTGCCTGCCCTGAGCCAGACTCAACATGTATTGAAGAGACACTGCTGTGTGACTTTATACCACACTGCAGAGCTTCAGGATCAGACGAAACAGAAGAACTTTGTATGGTCTCACAAATATCAGGTGATTTAAAGCTCCCCCCCCCCCCCACCTTCCCCACCTCCCCTCCCCCACCCCACCCCCTTTCCTCTCCCCTTTCCTCTTCCCCTTTCTGTTCCACTCCTCACCCCTACCACTCCTCTTTGTCTCCAGAGAAAGTACAGTTTTAAGATCACCTTGGTCAATAGTCTAACCTGTGCCCTTCAAGGCACTCAATAATTGTACTTTATTTCTTCATACTTCATTAACACCTTTATTTTTTTTAATAATTTATTTCATAAATTCTATTATCAAACTTTAATTAATGTTGAATTAAATCTTTCCATTTTGGTTCTAAGCAGCACATCTTTCTCAATGAAATGCATGACCAGAACTCAACTACATCATTTATATACTCCTTCACTTGTTCTTGCAGAGGATATAAGTGTTCCATTTGATGAGTATAGATGGTTAATGACCCCTGATGCCTATCCTAGTCGGGACATCGATACGCCCAAGGACTATCTTCTTTACCGTGCATCGAGTCCACCAAACTCACATTTGCTGATTGAGATCATAAAGGTGGTCTTTGATGGTGACGATTCATCCTTGACTATTGGCACTGGGCATGACCCTGTCCAGGTAAACGCTAACACTTCTCTTGTCTTAATTCTCTGCTTGAATGCTCATTTGCCACATTCACATTTTTGTACAGAACAATAGGCAGCAATTGAGGGAAGGACTGCTTTGTAGAACATTATGCAGGCCTGGTAATTACCTGATTTAAATCTGTTTCTTTTCTTTTTTTTCCCAATTTTCCAGATATTTCCTTATTTTTTCCCAATTTTCACTCAAAAAGGGGAATGTTGTTGGATGCCTTTTTTTTTTTTTTTTACTTAAGGGGGGGGGGGGGGAGGGGGGCAGTTGAGAAAGAATTTAATTTTTTAAATATTTTTTTTAGTACTCACTATCACCCCTGATTATGACTTTGGAAAGTAACCTATTTGTGGCCCTGATTTATACATGTAGCTCCCTTTCAACCATTTTAACACTGGTAAAGATTAATCTTTGACTACTAACAGTAGTACAGTGAAACCTGTTTATAAAGACCACCCAAGGGAGACACAAAAAGTGGTCTTTATATTTAAAGCGGGTAGTCTTTATGTACAGGTTCCTTTAGTACATGTTTCAACAAGAAACCATTTTCAAGGGAAATATTGTCTTTGTAGACCGGTGGTCCCTAAAGCAGGTGTGACTTCAGTAACATGTTTTCCCTCTATTGACAGTCAAATGGTTTCTTTTCAGGCATTCTACGACGATGGCTTACTGTTGGGTTTCTCCCGTTATTTCATATGGAATAGTACTGTGCCATTCCGCGGAGCAACACCTGGGAACGAGGCATATATCTTACTTGAGAGAGCGCCAGGAGGAAACGTCAACATGTCCCTGAGACTGAGTTCATTCCGTAAGTACATTAATGCTTCAGCTGCTTTCTTCGCTGGTCTTTCAGCACGATCTTTTATTTGCGACACATGCAAATTTGCACAAAACTGTAGGCATCAATTGACAGGCCCGGACTGCTTCATGTAACAATGGCTTTGCAACACGCCCATTTCCAGTCTTGATTAGCTCCATGTTAACCCTTTTAACAGCAGTATAGATTATTCAATATTCAATATTCATTATAAATCTTGATGCCTTTGGTATATCTATCCCATGATAGAGTGTGGCACAGTGAGGTTATTTGTGTGGCATATAACTTTTTCAGGACAGGAATTATTTTAAGAAAAGGGAAACTCCTCGTTTGGTTCATCACAGGGCGTTGATGAGTATTCCAAAGAAGAGAGCAACCAGTGGCAGGAATGGCCTGTCATATTTAAAGGCTGGCTGTACTAGTTCAACCAGAAGGGATTAGACCACCCAGCTAGCCAAGGAGGTCACTGTGACAGGTGGCTATCTCATTAACTCAGCTCTCAATTAGCATAAGAAAAAGAGGATCATGGTGCACCAACAGGCACCGATTGGGGAAGTTTTCTATATAGAGGGAGCAAGTAGGTACAAGTAGGAAAGTGTGGCTTTAAGATTTTCTTTTTACTCCCTTCATTTCCAGAATGTCCGAGAGAAGATGATATCCCATGTACCTACTCCAACAATTGTTATCAAGAGAGTGAGATCTGCGATGGTGTGGTGCAGTGTGAACTCAGCCAGGAGGATGAAACCGATTGCAGTACGGATATTCATTGACAATATTATTATAAACAGTACAATACTTAAGTTATAGAATAAGATCATGGAAAATAATTGCCCACTCACCAAAGTTAATCAGAATAACCCACCCCACAGACATTTTTTATGCCTCCGTTATGAAGAAGCCGGAGGCATTATGTTTTCGGTTGTCCGTCCGTCCGTAAGTCCGTCAACCGTCCTTTCGTACGTCCCGTTCTCGTGATCGCGTTATCTCAAGAACCGATTGATGGATTCCTGCCAACCTTTGGTCATGTATGTATCTTGCAGAGTCGATGAACTGATCAGATTTTGGGATCACGAGGTCAAAGGTCAAAGGTCACAGGGCTCATTATGTATGCAAAAATAACTTGTGATCGCATTATCATTAGAACAGATTGATGGATTCCTGCCAAACTTAGATAATGTATGTATCTTGCAGAGCCAATGAACTGAGTAGATTCTTGGGTCATAAGGTCAAGGGTCATGGGCTCATTATGTATGCAAAAATAGCTTGTGAACGCATTCTCATTAGAACTGACAGATGGATTACTATTTAACTCAGGACATCTTGCAGAGCCAATGAACTGAGTAGATTTTAGGGTTATGAGGTCAAAGATCAAAGGGTCATATATATATATATATATAAAAAAATTGCTTGTAATCACGATATTCTGAGAACCTGTTAATGGATTACAATTGAACTTGAATTTGAAAAATTTCTTCTGTTTTGGTTTCATTTTTGTTAAATTGCTCTATGACGTAGGCATTATTTTCGAGTACGTGCAGTCGAAGTTCCATCTAGTTTTGCTCAATAATTGCCTGTGTCTAATACCTGGTATGTTATAAAAGCTGTTGATAGTGGGAATATGTTTTCTCCTTTAAGCCACTATGATTTTAATTCAGTATATACCTCACGTAAGAAATTCAGCCATCTGATTGATTGAAATTGGAGTGATTTTCGCCATTCCCGTAAAGAAACAAAAAATGCCCAAATCGGTTAATATCCAAGAGTAAAATTCCTCAAAATTCCTGTTATCGCGAAACTAATAAAATTTTGCTGCGATACCCATTGGTTTACATGTTAAAATGTTCTTTGAGCAAGCGTGGACACCATACAGTGCTTTTTGTCTGCGATTCCCAACTGATCGAAAATTTCAGTCATTTTCCTGCAGTGATAAACAGACATTTTCTCAGATTTTCTTTGATATTTTTACCAATCTTTACTCAATAAAAGGATAAGGTAAGAGTGGTGCAAAACTCTTCTATTTTCAAGTTTGCAACATAGAATACAGCAATCATATAACAAAATCATGGTTGTGATAATATAACCACGGAAAGAATGTAACTGATTGCGACATACATCTGATTCATGATTTTGCGAGCTTGGGCTGAAAAAGGATGATGAGGAGTGGTTTAAACATTTGACTTTAGATGCGAAGGTAATGGAATCAAGCCCTGGCACTGCAGCAGTTGATGCCCTAATGATTACAATGTACAAAATGTTTGATTGTTTCAAGGGGGATATCAATATGCAGCTCGCAACTTTTCTGTGGATGAAGGCAGCATTGTTAGGTTGAATGTTGCTTCACTCCTTTCTAAAAGATTTTAGCTTGTTTAATTTTTAATGTTGGAACTCTTTTATTTTCAAGGCTGCAACATGCACTCTTCGGTTTAATAATGCAATACTCATCTGTTAAATGTCCCAACATTTCTGTTAAAGATGACAACATTCGTGCTTTGAGGGTGTCAACACTCCTATTTTCCTAGTTTGCAACGTAAAATTTTAAAAATCAGGGTTTTTGTATATCAACTACAGAAACAACTGTAATTCATTGCGACATGTATGTACTTTGATTTTTTGCATGCATGCATGCACTTGTGACTTTTAGTTAAACTGGCATTAACTGTATAAAGTGCGTTGTATGTTATCTTTTTGTAAAACTTTATTCCAGCAACCCCTCCAGCAAACTCCACCTGCTATGATTGTGAGTCTGTCTTTCGGTGTGTCAAAGATCCAGAATGGATTTGCGATGGATGGAGTGATTGCAATAACGGAGAGGATGAGATGAACTGCACAGGTAAGAAGTTGTTTAATATCACAGTACTATCATGTAAATTAAATGTTGCGTCATTCTTTTGCTCAATGTGGCAACACTATTATGTAGAAGGTCACAGCTCACTTATTTAGAATGTTGCATTTCTGTTGTTCTGAAGTTGCAACACTTTTCTGTGGAAGATGGCAACAATGTTTTTAGGTTGAATGTTGCTTCAATTCTTTGTGAAATATTGTAGCTTGCTTTAATGATTTATTTATGTTGGAACTCTCTTATTTTCAAGGCTGCAAATTCTCATCTGTTAAATGGTGCAATGTTTCTGTTGAAGATGGCGCCATTCTTACGTTGAGTGTTGCAACACTGTTATGTCTAAGGTCACAACACTCATATTTTCAAGTTTGCAATGTAGAATGCAGCAAAATTATAAAACAGTAGGAATTTTATATACCTAGTGACTACCAATAAAAATGATTAATCAAAATGTATGTACTCTATTTAGTGAGACAATGAATAATAATTAACATGTTGATATTTCAACTTAATTTTAGCTTCTAGTGCCAAGACAAAATAATTTAATTCACAGGACATTGTGTTCAAGTTTGCTCTTATTCAAGTGATATTTATATTTGGAGGGAAATATCAAATATTAAGGATATATTGACTGCTTTGAGAGGCATAGTGGTTTCTATAGGGTCATAGCAGGTTGTGAGTTTCCCGAGACCCTATAGAAACAACTATGCCTCGAATATTAAAAGCAGTCAATATATATTTTATATACCGGAAAAAAGGAAAATGTTGACTCATCTCATCGCACAAAAGAAACTTATACGGTAACACGTAAACCAAAATGGGGATCGCAGCAAAATGACGTCACGTTTCACAGCCATGGAAAAAGTGCTATGAAAAATGGATATAAACCGGTAGAGCCGGGAAAAATGACTATGAATTTCAATTAGCGGGCATGGTTGGGGATCGCAGCAAAATGACGTCACGTTTCACAGCCATGGAAAAAGTGCTATGAAAAATGGATATAAACCGGTAGAGCCGGGAAAAATGACTATGAATTTCAATTAGCGGGCATGGTTAAGAACATGACTGCATTTTCAACCAATCAGAAGACAGGATTAGTAAAGAATCTTAAAATGAGGTATATAACAGATATTATATCCCTTATCGTAAGATTGTTGCATTAGGATTGAACACAACAAGAAAAAGAATAGTTTTTCTATAAACTACGTTTCCTGCCGATTACATCGGAATATTTCATTTTTATTGCTGACGTCACGAATAGTTCACTTTTTCCCTGGCAAAATTTAGCGAGCGTACAGGATTTCAAATGCCTCCGGACAGGCGACTCCCGCGGTGTCACGGCGCTCAAGTCATGCAATTTACGCTGAGCTATAACTGCACTGCAATAATGCAGTACCTGTACTGTGTGAGTCAAAAAAAAGTTTACAACTAGAAAATTGCTAATCATCTTAAAAATCATCTATGAACAGTAAATTATTATCCATCTAATAAAGAGCGTTTTATCCCAAATCATTTGGTATAATTTTTGTGTGGTATGTGTTCATGCTTAGATGAACAGGAGGTATAGATTGAAGGGATATAAAACAAATATACAATGATTCATTCTCGGAACAAGCTAAAACTATTCACACTCAGGAACATCATTAGTACTTTTGATGTTCCTTCGATGTAAATAGTTCCAGCTAGATCCTTGAGTGTCATTGTACAATATGAAGCCCCTCATCCTTATTTTCAAGAATTGACATGTTATATACTTTACTTGATAACTTATCGAATCATTTCTCTTGCGACAGGGACTTGCTTTGAGTGCCAAACGCATCCTTCCTTTGATAACTGCATTGATTTTGACTCTGTCTGTGACGGCAAGATTGATTGCTTCAATGGCACTGACGAATTAGATTGTGATGGTGAGTTTAGAAACAAAGTGAATTTCAACCCTGTGAAATTTTGTAAAGATTTGTAAAGATGAATGATAATTTGTAAACTTTTAATTCTTTTTATATCAATTTGAAAGACTAGTAGAAAGGTCCCATGAAAAGCATAGTTCTTGAAACACCCTCGTATTTATCACAAGGAATAGATGAAAAACTCTTGAGCTTGCATATGTGTGTTTACAGTCCCATACGTACTTCACATTTTGCACAAGTCCATAAATACAGGTTCTCAAAAAAAATGAATATCCTGACTGGATTCATTTTGTGTGTCCATCTTGTCATAGTATAACAGTAAAGATCGAGTTATTGATTTCAGTCGCAACTCTTAACCAGACAAGGCCTATAGGTCTATAACCTTTTCCATTTTATTGATATGAGCTAATGTATTTTGATACAGGTACACCTCTTCCATGTGTCCAGTGTGATTCAGATTGGCCTTGTGTTCCTGAGGCTTGGGTTTGTGATCGTGATGAAGACTGTTACAATGGACAAGATGAACTCAACTGCGTTCGTGAGTTGACAATTTTAGACAAATTCATATGCTGTAAATTGCTTAAGAAACGACCAAAGCAAAACAAAATCAAAGAATTGCTGCAACTAGACAAAGTGATATATTCACATTGTGCTTCATATTTTGTTCTTTATTATGGGTAAATTTCATTAAAGAGAAATTAATTTCTCTACTATGAAGCATTATCATAACATAGAGAGTAAAATAATGTTTCATTTGATATAGAAAGCATTGCTGTAGGCCAAATAATATTGTATTGCAAGTACAATAAAGAGAGCCTACTTCGCCATATTTTTAGGATGTAGCTGTTTAAAATAAAAATTAGGGTTTTGATATATTGATTACCAAAGCAATTGTTATTCATTGCAACATTTACCGGCCGGCCGGTATGCACTTTTTGTTTTTGCATGCATGCACTTGTGACTTAAAGTTAAAGGTAAAGACCAGTTATGGTCGTGCGATTGCATTGTGAAAGAAACGTTGTGGAATCGATCAGAAAAGGTTGATCATCTAGCATATAAGTATTGGTGTGTACTGCAAGGTTCTGGAATCAACAAAATGATAAGAAATTTGGCCCAGTCTTCGTAAAGTTACAAGCACTGTACACAGAAAGATTTATATGGGACTATACGCACAGCTGTGCGACACGTGCGTTTAGGCTCTCACAGACCATTGATAAATTAATTTACCAAATATATCAATTAGTAGGCGGTTTCCCGGCAAATTTGTTATCATCATGTATTAGTCAAAACATATTCTTTCACATGATTGGTAATAAGAGCTTCCATTTCATTTTTTTGAAATTGGGGCGTTTCCAATACTGGTCTTTACCTTTAAACTGGCATTAACTGTTAAATTGCATTGTATTTTACCTTTTTATCTATATATTTTTTTTCTTACTGTTATTATAGCTACCATCTATCCCTGCTTTGAATGTGAGTCTGACTTTGAATGCATTTTGGATCCATACTGGGTTTGCGATGGTGACTACGACTGCTCTAACGGAGAGGATGAATTAAACTGCCCAAGTAAGATTGAAGTTGTTTAATATCACAGTACTATTATGTAAATTGAATGTTGCATCACTCATTTGCTCAATGTGGCAACACTACTATGTAGAAGGTCACAGCTCACTTATTTTGAATGTTGCAACTCTCTTGTTTTGATGCCGCAACACTCTATAGTTAAAGATGGCAACATTCTTAGATTGAATGTTGCTTGCTTTATTGTTAGTGTTGGAACTCTCTTATTTTCAAGGCTGCAACATGCACTCTTATTTTGAAGGTTGCAATACTTATCTGTTAACTGTAGCAACATTTCTGTTGAAGAAAGCAACATACTTACGTTGCGTGTTGCAACACTCTTATGTTTAAGGTCAGAACACTCCTTTATTTTAAAGTTTGCAACATAAAATGCAGCAAAATGATAAAAATCAGGGTTTTAATATATTGACTACCAAAACAATTGTAATTCATTGCGACATGTAATGTACCTTATGTTTTTGCATGCATGCAACATTGAGTTTTAGTTAAACTGGCACTAACTAAATGAAGTGCATTGTATGTGATCTTTTTTACAACTTTATTCCAGCGGACCCCCCACGAAACTGCTTTGACTGTGCATCTATGTTTTGATGTTGCAACACTCTTATGTTAAAGATGGTAACATTCTTTAATAGGATGAATATTGCAACACTTTTCTGTCGAAGATGGCAACATTCTGAGGTGGAATGTTGCTCCACTCCTCTGTAAAAGGTTTTAGCTTGCTTGATTGTTAGTGTTGGAGCTCTCTTATTGTCAAAGCAACATGCACACCTAGGTTGAAGGTTGCAATACTCCTCTGTGAAATGTTGCAACATTTCTGTTAAAGATGGCAACATTCTTACGTTGAGTGTTGCAACACTCTTATGTTTAGAGAGCATGTCATCTCCAATTATTACTTTCTTTCAATAGAAGCAGAAAAATCATACAAACCAATCAAAAAATGTTTGAGCAAAATCGGATAACCAGTAAGAAAGTTATTAATTTTGAATGGCATACAAAACTTGGAAAATCACAAGACAACTTGACAACTCACTCATGAGTTTGTGACATCATTGCCTCACTATCCACTAATTGTTTCCTTTATATTGATAATATAAATTACCTATTTCCCCCCTAAGAATCTTATTTCCTCACACCAGCATCCAAGTTATTTTGACAGTAATTTTTTTTGTGTGGGTACCCTTTATAGATTTTTTTTGCCAGTTAGATCATGACAAATGTGAATTTTGATAAATTATTGAATACTTTCAAAACAGTATCAATTCTTCAAAGTTCAAAAAGGATTTTGTAAAATGTCATGCATGCAATATATGAAACAAATCTAATAACCTGGGAAAAGGAATGGGGAAATCAAGCTTTGGGGGATAAAAAGACAAATTAATGGGATAGATACAAATATATAAAGCAATTGATAAATAGTGAGGGAATGACTTCACCAACTGATAACCAAATTGGCAATTTGTAGAGTGAATTTCTAAGTTTCATACATTTTCATACTTTAAAAAAAAAATCATGACTTCCTTATTAGTCGACCGATGTTACTCAATTTTGTGTGTGCTCTGTTTCTCGTTTTTCTGCTTCTATTGAAAGCAAATTTTTTTTGGAGTGGATCTAGCCTTTAACCCTATTTAGCCCGGGCTATTTTGAAACTGCATAGCCCAGGGGGGGGGGGGGCCCCCCCCTATGATCTCACCCGTGAAACGCCCAATCGCCGGGAAAATTTGCATACATGTGAAGTGAAGTGTATAGAATACTATGGTAATTTCAATTTTTTTTAAATTCACTCATTTGCATATTTATGATAATTTATGCAAATAAGGTCATAAAATCACATTTTTGCCCATAAATCAGACATTATTCATATTTAAGCATTCTTTCTCACTACATATATTTGTTAGACCATTTGGAATAATAATACAATGTATGTATTTCTTTGTTTTTTAACTTATGTATTTTATTGTTTTTGTTGTTTTATTTCATTTCCAACTATAATTCAACTATTTTGACCCCAAAATAAACACCTAAACTATAAACAAGACCAAATAACCAATGTTTTATCTCATTAGAAAAATGAGATTTCCATATGTTTTGTACACAAATCACAAAAATGAGCGATTTTCGGGCTGACATGCAAAGACAAAACGACACGTGACTCGGTAACGGTAGGTCCGATTTTCGAAAAATTTCTTTCAAAAGATGTGCAAGACTCGAAAGAAAAAAAGTCACAAAATTTCAGTGCAAGATTTTCTTGCGTTAAAAAATAATCGCGAAAAATGTCGAGGGGGGGCTTCTAAAGCCCCCCCCCCCGGGCTAAATAGGGTTAAGGTCACAACACTCCTATTTTCAAGTTTGCAACATCGAATGCAGCAAAGTTTAAAAAATCAGGGTTTTTATGTATTGACTACCAAAGCAATTGTTTGTGTATTGAGGCCATATTTTGTACTTCATGCATACCTGCCAACCCTTACAAATAATCAGGAATATTCAGATTTTCTTGATTTTTAGAACCTGAAAATTCAGAATATTCAGATTTGACAAAATTTCGATTCCGTATTGCCAGTTACACTGCCGCTGCAAGTGCGATTTATTTTTTTCGAAGGCATACCGTGCTAACAATTCCTAATTTTTATTTTCAAATGCTGGCAGGTATGCTTTATGTTTTTGCATGCATGCATGCACTGGTGACTTTTAGTTAAACTGGCATTAACTGTATCAGTGCATTGTATATGATCTTTTTTAAAACTTTATTCCAGCAACCACCCCAGGAACCCCTCCAGCAAACTCCTCCTGCTTTGAATGTGAATCTGACTATGAATGTGTTTATGATCCATACTGGGTTTGCAATGGCGTACGAGAATGCTCTAACGGAGAGGATGAATTTGACTGCCCAGGTAATAATGAAGTTGTTTAGAGTCGCGATACTATTATGTAGATTGAATGTTACATTACTCTTTTGTTGAAAAAATGTAAAGAAATTTGTATATTAATATTATAATCACCCCCATCATAATTATCATCATCTCTATCACCATCCCAATCATTATCATTACTGTCATAATCATCATAATTATCGTTACCATCATCACCATCATCGTGAGGACTATCATCTTTACTTTCATCATCATCAACACTATTATCATCTTGATTGATAGGCATGCTCCTCTTCAAGTCAAAACCGTCACAATTAGACCTAAAGCGCCTTGGTTTACCAAAGACGTGCGGGAGGCAAAGAGACGAAGGCGCCGGGCGGAACGCTGTATGATTAAGTCAGGGCTTTGTGTTGACAGGGAACTGTATCGTCAAGAATGCGATTCTTACTACGAATGCATCTACAGTGCTAGGTCAACGTATCTCAAGAATATTATTTCAGATGCTGACACCAAACAACTGTTCAGTATTGTACAGTCACTCTCATCACCAAATCAATCTTCAATTATTCCGGATCACTCATCTGACAGTGAACTTGCCAACAGGTTTGCTAGGTTCTTCAGCGAGAAGGTATCCAATTTGGTATCTTCCTTCACTGACTCAGTTCCGGTGCCAGCAGTCACATATTGCGCTCCGTCGTCTGATCATGAACTTTCCCAGTTCTGTCTTGTATCTGATTCGGAAGTTAGGAAGCTCATCAAATCACTACCATCTAAACACTGTAAATTGGATCCAATTCCCACGTGGCTCTTGAAGGACACCCTTGACGAACTCCTCCCTGTTATCACCAAGATGTTTAATCTCTCCTTGTCTTCTGGTCATGTCCCGGAATCATTTAAAACATCCCTACTCCTTCCTCTTCTCAAGAAGCCGAACCTTGATCCAAATGGACTGAACAACTACAGGCCCATTGCAAACCTACCTTTCCTAGATAAGGTCTTGGAGAGGATTGTGGCTGCTCAGCTGAAGGCCCACCTCGAGAGATTTGGCATGCTTCCTGTTCATCAATCTGCTTACAGGAACCACCATTCAACAGAAACTGCTACGGTTAAAGTCCTGAACGATCTTCTCCTGGCCATAGACAAGGGTAATGAAGCCGTGCTCATCCTCCTGGATTATACGGCTGCATTTGACACCATCGACCATACCCTGTTACTTCATCGCCTGGAAAATGACTTTTTCATCACCGGAACTGTGCTTGATTGGATACGCTTATATCTCCACAATCGCAGTCAACGTGTGATCATCAACGACACGCCTTCTGCAACATTTCCACTGACCTGCGGCGTTCCTCAAGGTTCCGTAATCGGCCCACTTCTCTTCGTTCTCTACACCAGCCCACTGTCTAAGGTCATTAACTCTCACCAGGGGATTCAACATGCGATGTACGCTGACGACACTCAGATTTATATAACTCTTAAGCCTAACGGGAAGGATGATGCGACTCGGAAACTCAGCAGTTGCCTTGAAGACATTAGGTTCTGGTCTTCTAACAATAGACTTTGCCTTAATGAACGAAAATCTGAAATGATCCACATTACTTCCAAATTCAGAAACACCGATTCCTTCCCCGACTTGGTTACCAGAGATGGCTCACTGAAGGGTAGTGAATACGTTCGAGACCTGGGTGTTTTAATCGACAAAAATCTTACTTTTCAACAGCACATTAAAAACGTATGTAAATCGGCATCTTTTGGAATCTTCAAAATTGGGAAAATTAGGAAACTACTTGACCAGCCCACAACTGCAAAATTAACCCATGCATTTGTATCCTCCCACCTTGATTATTGTAATTCAATTTTTTCTGGTCTTCCGCAATCGTCCCTACTTCCACTTCAAAGAATTCAGAATACTGCTGCAAGGCTTGTTACTCTCTCGAGAAAGTTTGAGCACATAACCCCAATATTGCGTTCTCTTCATTGGCTTCCCATACACCATCGCATCACATTCAAAGTTCTTCTTACATACAAAATTCTCCATGGCCAAGCCCCTAAATATCTTTCAGATTTGATTTCCTTACGTTCTTCTAGTTCTTTAAGACCTCTTCGATCATCATCAACCTTGCAGTTAACCCTCGGACCTCGTACCGCTACTAAATATGGCGACCGAGCTTTCTCAGTAAATGCCCCTATCCTTTGGAACAAATTACCAGCGCACTTTCATAATATTCATTCTCTCGACCAATTCAAGTCCTTGCTGAAAACGCACCTTTTTAATTCATAAATAATATTCTGCAGTTGTGAGTCGGTCAAAGGAGGTGCACACCGTCTTATTTTTTGTTTGTTCGTTCCTATGTTTGATCCTATGTTTGACCTCTTGTATACTGTATGTTTGTTTGATCTCACTCTTATCTTATTTTTTATTATTATATATGCATGATTTATTGAATAAAAAACAGATGTTTAAGTTGTTTGTTTATCATAAGTTTTGGTAAATAATTGTTAAGTCAGAATATGGTGCGCTTAGAGACACCAGTATTAAGCGCCTTATAAATATTGTTTATTATTATTATTATTATTATTGATCATATCCTTCATTTTGTCATTATATCATAAATATATTCATAAATATATCATCCTCATCATTGCAATAATTGACATCACCATGTGTACAATCATCATTATTATCGTCATCGTCATCACCATCATCATCACCATCACTATCCCCATTATTCATAAATATATCACCATCTTCATCATTGCTATTATTGACATCACCATGTGTACAATCATCATTATTATCGTCATCGTCATCACCATCATCATCACCATCACTATCACCATTATTCATAAATATATCATCATCTTCATCATTACTATTATTGATATCACTATGTGTACCATCATCAATATCATCATCATCATCGTCATCATCATCATCACCATCACTTTCACCATTATTCATAAATATATCATCATCTTCATCATTGCTATTATTGATATCACTATGTGTACCATCATCAATATCATCATCATCATCGTCATCACCATCATCATCACCATCACTATCACCATTATTCATAAATATATCATCATCCTCATCATTGCAATAATTGACATCACTATGTGTACCATCATCAATATCATGATTATTATCGTCATCATCATCATCATCACCGTCACTATGACCATTATTCATAAATATATCATCATCCTCATCATAGCAATAACTGACATAACTAGGTGTACCATCATCAATATCATAATTATTTTGTCATCATCATCATTATCATCACCATCATCATCACCGTCACTATGACCATTATTCATATATATATAATCCTCCTTATCATCGCAATCAATGACATAACTAGGTGTCAAATCATCAATATATTCATAATTATACTTTTCATCATCAGTACAGGTTTCATCATTATAAAGAGCATAAAATGTGATAATTAACGTTCTCCTTTTCCTTCTGTAGTTTGCGGTGAAGACGAGTATCCATGTTCCTTTGATACTACATGTTTCGATGAAAGCGATGTATGTGATGGAATATATGACTGCCCAGTTGGTATCGATGAATTTAACTGTACAGGTAAATTTTTCAACTTTACATCTATTCTTATGTTTTAATCTTCCTATATTTGGCGCACATATGTATAGGCATATGGACAAAACACGGTAAGGTTTTCAACCTTGACCTCGACTGATGACGTCATCTAGGCGCCATTTTGTTTAAAAAACAACTCATGATCATATCTTTATAACCAAAAGGTATTTCTCATTCATATCATGATCAAGGTCAATATCAGTCCGGTCAATTTCATGTCCAAAAACGCGCGCGTCAATGCGCGCGCAAAATTTTTAAATGCTCAAAATCGTCTAAAATTTATTTTGCATACGTTTCAGGTCATTTTAAGCATTTTATAAAAAATCGCGCACACGCGCATTCGAGCGCGTTTTCGCGCAAAACACCATTACACAACATAGAATCGCTATTTTTTTCTTTCATATTTCTCATATTTTTTCGAGGAATTTGATACCATGTTTATCTCTTTATGACCATTAATTACAAGATGAGCGTGAGCTCTTTTAATACATAGCATATATGGGCTAAAACATGCCTATACAAAATATATTATAGCTCTTTGGAATAAACCGGGACCTTCAATTTTGTTTTATATTTAGATAGAGTATGAGTCGGAAATATGATTTCATGTCTCATTTGGCCAGTAAATGTATCGTGACATAATCATAATGGCCTTCGAACTAAAAATATGAATTTGCATATTATGACGTCAGCATATTTATGTAAAATTGATTGTATCTCTGTAAATATTGATAGATTTTCTTCCAAATTTTGATATGTTGTAGCTAAGACAATTCTCTACGAGCTCAGTCCCCACCATTTTTTATTTTGATCACTTCATCATAGTGGAAATTACGATTAAAGGGTACATATCAGAAATTTCTTAAGTTGCGTGTTATGCCTATGGAAGTTGAATTTCGTTCACATCATTAAACTACATGACATTGCTTTTTAGCAGTATCTCGCTTATTTTTGCTCTATTTTGTGTCAAATTTTAGTTGACCAGCCCACCTATACTTGTTCCAAACAAGTATTATATGTCTAGTTATTTATCAGGTGGGCTGTATAACGTACAGACCACCTTATAATTTTGTTAGAATTGCCTTTATTTATTTATCAGGTGGGCTGTATCTAATACAGACGACCTTATAATGTTGTTAAAATTGCCTTTATTATTTATTTATTTATTAATTTATTTATTTTTCTTATTTCTACCCACTTTTTTGTTAGCAAAATGACTTTGAAATGGTTCAATCAAATGCTTTGATATTTGGCACACATATGTATAGGCATATAGAGAAATCAAAGTAAGGTTTTCAACCTTGACTTTGACTGATGACGTCATCTAGGCGCCATTTTGTGAAAAATAACTCATGATCATATCTTCATAACCAAAATTAATTTCTCATTCATATTTATCATGATCAAGGTCAATATCCGTCCGGTCAATTTCAGGTCAAAAAACGCGCGCGTGCGCGTACGTCCGCGCATTAGTGCGCGCGCAAAAATTTTAAATGCTTAAAATCATCTCAAATTTTTTTTGCATATGTTTCTGGTTATTTTAAACATTTTATAAAAAAATCGCGCACACGCTCATGCGCGCGCGTTTTCGCGCGTATCACCATTACACAACACAGAATCGCCATTTTAAAAAAAATGATATTCCTCATATTTTTTCGAACAATTTGATACCATGTTCATCTCTTTATGATCATTAATAACAAGATAAATGTCCGTGCACGCGAGCTCTTTTAATACAGGCAAAAAGAGGCCTATACAAAATCCATTATAGCTTTTTGGAATGCACAGGGACCCTCAATTTTGTTTTATATTTAAATAGTGTATGAGTCGGAAATATGATTCCATGTCTCATTTGGCCATTAAGTGTATCGTGACATCATCATAATGGCCTTCAAACTAAAAATACGAATTTGCATATTATGACGTCAGCATATTTATGTAAAATTGATTGTATCTCTGTAAATGTTGATCGATTTTCTTCTAAATTTCGATATGTTGTAGCTAAGACAATTTTCTACAAGCTTAATAGACACCATTTTTCATTTTGATGACGTCATCATAGTGAAAATTTCGATTTAGGCCTCATGTCAGAAATTTCATAATTTGCGTGTTATCCCTATAGAAGGTGAATTTCGTTCACGTCATGAAACTACATGATATTGCTTTTTAAGAATTTTTAAGCAGTATCTCGCTTATTTTTGTTCTATTTTGTCTCGAATTTTAGTTGACCAGCCCACCTATACTTGTTCCAAACAAGTATTATCAGGTGGGCTGTATATCGTACAGACCACCTTATAATTTCGTAAGAATTGCCTTTATTTATTTATTTTTATTCTTTATTTTTCTTATTTCGAACCACTTTTTTGTAAGCACGATTACTTGAAAATAGCTCAATCAAATGCCTTCAAATTTGGCACACATATGTATAGGCATATGTACAAAGCACAATAACGTTTTCAACATTGACCTTTACTGATGACGTCATCTAAGCGCCATTTTGTAAAATTTTCGTAAAATCAACTCATGATCATATCATAACCAAAAGTTATTTCTCATTCATATTTATCATGATCAAGGTCAATATCCGTCCGGTCAACTTCAGGTCAAAAAACGCCACGTACGCGTTCGTCCGCGTCAGTGCGCGCGCAAAATTTTCAAATGCTCTAAATTGTCTGAAAATCATTTTGCATACGTTTTAGGCCATTCTAATCATTTTGTAAAAAATCGCGCACAAGCGCATGCGCGCGGGTTTTCGTGCGTAAAACTATTACACAACATAGAATCGCCATTTTTTTTCTTTCATAATATTCCACATATTTTTACAAACAAATTGATACCATGTTTGTTTCTTTATGACTATTAATAACGGAATGAGCGACCGTTTAACATAAATTTCCGTGCGTGCGAGCTCTTGTTATACATACACTGTTGCTCATAACGGTGGAATATTTTTTTTTATCCCAATTTATGGAATTATTTTAAAAATAATTTAAAAATACTAGATCTAGATAATAGTATACAGTCTCAGATTTTATTGAATAATAATTTGCCAATATGTGTTTTGCGTGACTGCTAAAGCATGTATATTATGCTACTATGTTTATCAACCAGGGGACCTATGCCCTTAAGTCATAAATGACAGTAATGAGGATTAATGCCTCACAAAAGGGCACTAATATAGCACATCGACACGGTGTTGATCCTGGGGCCTCACAGTTACGAGGCCATTGCTTTGTCACTGAACCATGACTGTACGCAGCGGGGGCTAGGGTAGGGGGCAGTTTCCATAAATTTAAAAAAAGAAAGAAAATGCAATAAATTTTCAATAATTTATCGCATTCTACCCCGGTCCCCAACATAAAAAAATCTTCTGTGTGCCCATGCCTTGAGCCATAATGCATGGCCGTCCAGAGTATTTTTTTTATGTTGGGGACCGGGGTAAAATGCAATAAATTATTGGAATATTTATTGCATTTTCTGTGTTTTTTTTAATTTATGGAAACTGCCCCCTACCCTAGCCCCCGCTGCGTACAGTCATGGTTCAGTGACAACGCAATGGCCTCGTAACTGTGAGGCCCCAGGATCAACACCGTGTCGATGTGCTACATTAGTGCCCTTTTGTGAGGCATTAATCCTCATTACTGTCATTTATGACTTAAGGGCATAGGTCCCCTAGTTGATAAACATAGTAGCATAATATACATGCTTTAGCAGTCACGCAAAACACATATTGGCAAATTATTATTCAATAAAATCTGAGACTGTATACTATTATCTAGATCTAGTATTTTTAAATTATTTTTAAAATAATTCCATAAATTGGGATAAAAAAAAATATTCCACCGTTATGAGCAACAGTGTAGCATATATGGGCAAAAATATGCCTATACAAAATCCATTGTAGCTCTTTAGGATGCAAAGTGACCCAATTTATTTTCATATTTCAATAGAGTATGATTCAGAGATATTGTTTAAGGTCTTATTTGACCCTAAATTAACTCATGACGTCACCATAACGGCCTCCAAACTCATAATTTCAATTTGCATATTATGACGTCAGCATATTTTTTGAAAAATTGATTGTATCTCTGTAAATATTGATTGATTTTCTTCCAAATTTTGATATGTTCTAGCTGAGACAATTCTTAACAAATAAAATTGCCACATTTTTTATTTTGACAAAAGCATCATGGCGTATTTTTGCGATTAAAGGAGGCATGTCAATTTTTCACATTTTGCGTGTGTTCTCTATGGGACATGACTTTTTCTCAAAACTCGATTCTACAATCTACATTCCCGTTTTTCGCGAGCAATATCTACGTTGTTTAAGCTTCGATTACGCTAAACTTCAAGTATGTTGTAGCTGAGACAATAAGATATCTCAAATATGCCCTTTTTTTGTCTCAATTTTTTGTTGAATCAGCCCACCTACACTTGTTCCAAACATGTATTACAAATCTAGTCTATTTTTCTTATTTCCACCCACTTTTTTGTTAGCAAGATAAGTTGAAAATGGCTAAATCAAATAACTTGAAATTTTACGAACCTATGTATAGGCATATAGAGAAATCAAAATAACGTTTTCAATCTTGACCTTGACTGATGACGTCATCTAGGCGCCATTTTGTGAAAATTAACTCATGATCATATCTTCATAACCAAAAGACATTTCTTATTCATATTTATCATGATCAAGGTCAAAATCAGTCCGGTCAATTTCATGTAAAAAAATGTGCGCATGCGCGTACGTCCGGGCGTCAATTCGTGCGCAAAAAATTTAAATGCTCAAAATCGTCAAAATTAATTTTGCATACGTTTCAGGTCATTTTAAGCATTTCATAAAAAAAATAAAAATCGCGCACACACACACGCGTGCGTTTTCACGCGTAACACCATTACACAAAATAGAATCGCCATTTTTTTTTTTTTATATTTCTCATATTTTTTCGAGGAATTTGATACCATGTTTTTCTCTTTATGGCCATTAATTACAAGATGAGCGTCCATTCAAGATAATGGTCCGTGCGTGCGAGCTCTTTTAATACATAGCATATATGGGCAAAAACATGCCCATACAAAATCCATTATAGCTCTTTGGAATGCACCGGGACTCTCAATTTTTTTTCATATTTAGATAGCGTATGAGTCGGAAATATGATTTCATGTCTCATTTGGCCATTAAATGTATCGTGACATCATCATAATGGCCTTCGAACTAAAAATACGAATTTGCATATTATGACGTCAGCATATTTATGTAAAATTGATTGTATCTCTGTAAATATTGTTCAATTTTCTTCCAAATTTCGATATGTTGTAGCTAAGACAATTCTCTACCAGCTCAGTCTTAGGCATGTTATGCCTATGGTCAATTCGTTCCCATTATTAATTTACATGACATTGTTTTTTAGCAGTATGTCGCTTATCTTTGCTCTATTTTGTGTCAAATTTTAGTTGACCAGCCCACATATACTTGTTCCAAACAAGTATTATATGTTTAGTTTATTATTATTATCATTATGTACAGGATGTTTCGCCTGTAGTGGAAACTCCGAGTGCCTGACTGATGCTCGAGTTTGTGACTTCTATGACGACTGCCCAGGAGGGGAAGATGAATCTGAGAGTCTCTGCAAACATTCTGAATTCATCAGTAAGTCTCAGCTGACAGCGACTACCTTTATATATAGACCACCTGTCTATAGACTTTAGCAGCTTTCTAGAAATTGTGCTTGCATCAAAGTTTTTGTGAAGATTCACTAAGTATTATCCCATGCAAGAATGGAGGAACAACATGACCAAAATTTAAAGATAGGCTTGCTAGAGTCCTTGGAAAGTTGGAAATTCATTTGTGAGCTTGATTCATTGTTATAATTTTTTCATTTATTTGGCAAAGACAAAATCCAGAAACAGTGTATAAAAAACAAAAGTGAAATTTAAGGTGATTCTCATGGATTACAGGAAGAAAAAAAAGATTAACTAAATACTATACCCGAAGGTCTTCTTTGCCAGACATGTAAGTGTGAAAGAGTATTATAGAAAATGTGTCCCCTGGAGAGGTATATATGACTCTTAAAATTCCCTCATATTTTAAGTATTGCATGTAACAGCTTAAAGTTGTGTACCACACTTTGACGCCACTGTTTGTAAAGTCCCATATACACATTTCTGTGAACAGTGCACGTAACTTTTAGCAAGACTAGGCCAATTTCTTATCATTTTGATTATTCCAAAACCTCAGAGAATACACAAATGCTTATCTGCTACATGATCAATCTTTCCCATCACTTTCATACAGTGTATTTTACAAAGCAATTCACACGACCAGAACTTAATTCGCTTTATCTTTAAAAGTTTGTTACAAAACTCAAAGAGTAGAATGTTAATCATTGATATGTATTGCTGTCATTGTCTCTGCCCCATCCTAGAGAATGTTGAGGTACCAACTGGAGACTGGGTGACTATTGAACAACGGCCTGGAGGTGATAAAATTCGCAACACCCCAGCAAGCAACTTCGTCGAGTTCACACACTATGTATTTCAGGGCGAACCAGGTACAACCCTTTTCATGGAGTTACTGGATTTTGCCTGGTCTGATGGCCCGCTTGCCCCCTTCCTCCGCATCTATGCTGGCGCTGGAGACGACCCCACAAACGCTTCAGCTAATGTCCTTTACTTTGATGGAACAGGTTATAGTTTTAGCATTAGCTACTCTTCGAACGCTTCTCTCAAGAGCAACACAGGTTTTGCTCTGATTGGTTTCCCCAATGGCATAAATGCTTCTGTCCAGCTGCGGGTCACATCCATAGGTAAGTATCTTCCACTCTTTTCTGGTGGCTACTATTAGTACAGCGGATTAGCTCCCCATATAACGAGAATTGTGCACTTTTTGATAAAAGCATGAAACTTCTAGCATAGTTAGTTTAGACCATAAGATTCATTTTCAGATGTGGAGGGAAGTCAGATTTGACCTCTGATGACCCTGAGAGGTCAAATTCAAAATGGCCGCCAGTCCGCATGGTCTAATGTACAAACACGCTAATTAACTTTTGAACAAAATAGTCCAGAAAAACATTTAAGGTGTCGTTTCCAACTAAATTGAGGATGCCAATGCATTGGGTTATACTTTTGAGATCACCAGATTTCGGGGTTTGGCATTTAGGTCAAGGTTAAGGTCAAAATTGACTAAAAATAGCAAGTTTTCAATGTTTACAACGAAACAAATCCCATTTATTTGTCATTTGTTCGCTCCTATGTTCTCAAATTTCTTTAAGAGTGGTTCCCCTGCAGACCATGAGATTCATTTTCAGATGTAGAGCGAAATCAGATTTGACCTCTGATGACCCTGAGAGGTCAAATAAAAAATGGCTGCCAGTCCGCCGCATAGTCTAATAATTGTCCAAACACGCTTAACTCTTGAACTAAATAGTCCAGAAAAACGTTTAAGGTGTCATTTCCAACTAAGTTGGGGATGCCAATTCATTTAGTAATACTTTAGGGTACGCCAGAACTCTGGGCTTTGCATGAAGTCAAGGTCAAGGTCAAAATTGACTAAAAAAATAGCAAGTTTTGAATGTTTACAAAAAGTTTTCCCATTTATTTGTCCCCCTATGTTCTCACATTTCTTTAGGAGTGGTTCCCCTGCATAGTCTCCATCGTAATCCCTGTCAGTTAGTTTATTTCACTAATTATAGCACCAAACCAGTAGTTGTCTTGTAACTGACCATATGCATATAGCATGGTCAGTGGGCAGCTAGGCAGTATACGGTACAAACCTCAATTCAAGTCAGGGAAACTGCTCCTTTCCGTTACTGCTCAATAATACTGGTAAGATGTTCTTTAAGTTACTTTGTGTTTTATTTGGTTTAAGTAATTTAAATAATCGCTACAGAGTTTGAGGAACATGCCATAAAGCAAACTAACGTTTCTGCTAACACTATACAAAAATCACCTTGACCAGCAACCTGGAGTGCAGGCAGCATTCTTGAGGGATGGGAACTTCTGACAGTACTGAAAGAGATGGGGAATCCATCTCTAGAACAAAGTCAAGACATACTAGTCATTGGCACAAGCGACATATCATGGACATCCAATTGGCTGAAACGGGGAGAAGGATTGAGACCCTAGGTGAGCAGTACACAAAGTTTGTGACAGAAAGGCTAGAGCAGTGTACGACACCTAGCTGTCACACAAACACTTCATACGAACAAGTTGCCATTTTTCAGTCGGCAGCCGGCGAAGGTTATATATATGTTAAAACAGAAGGCACAGCTTGCAGCACTTAAGAGTGACTGTGGTCTCTTTTTGAGGATTTACATCTCGTGTCAGACAAGGGATGCAGATATGGACAATTTCTTCTCTCATGAAAACCAGGCAGTCCCGCCAGCTTTGTTAACTGGAGGTAAATGCGGTTTGGAGTTAAAGCAGATCTACTTCGCTGCCTGGAATCAAATCTGTTCGAAAACAATAGTGCACCTGTGGCCCAAGCAATAATTATTGATGGTGAAGCTGTGGTTCAATTAAATGCTCAACCCTGGAACATCAAGAACATTTCAAGAGTATGGAGAAAAAGTGTTTGCCCCATACATCTTTGCTCAACTCGAGAAAAGCATCCACATCGACCTTGGCTATGGTGTATACTTACCTGCTAGCCTGAAAGCCTCAATAGGGCAGGAAAAGGGAAAGGACACCAGGAAAAGGGTGGCTCCTTCCATTTTGCTGCCAGAAAGCTGGAAGGACTTCCTTCGATTCAATGAGAACAAAACCGAATTGTTTGATTTCATGTCATGCGAAGCCGTTTACCTTCCTCTACCACAGGGCAAGGAACTGTATAATATGCAACAGATGGAAGTGGAGTACTCTGCTCTCCTGCTGAGTCACACTTGGTAGGCCTTGTCCCATGGGTGTAAAAGGGTATCCATACGTATTGTTAGTACTGATGCGGTTGAACTGGCCGTGGCTTCATTCAGCAAGACAGCTCCTGATGCTAGCTGGGGATCGCTTTTGGTGCCAGATCAAGCTTTCGGTACAAGGCTTTTCATAAAATCATGATAGTTGCCACCATGAGTCTGACACAATGTATGACTCTTCCAATCTTTCATGCGTTCACCGGGTGTCACACTGTTTCTACATTCACAGGAAAAACTTAGAAGTCTTTCCCAGAGGTGAATGATTCCTTCAATGAACTCCTGTGCATGCCTAGGATCGAGGTCAGTGAAGGATCAATGTTACTGCCAGAGCGATTTGTGGTGCTAATACGACCGAACCAGTGAGAGCATGATAGTGAATGATGCCAGGAAACAGCTCTTCGCACAGAAGTCTAGAAACCTGGAGAACTTTCCTCCATCCCAGGCAGCACTCAAGCAGCACCTCAAGCGCACTTGCTACCAGGCCAACTGTTGAAACCAGATATTGGCCAAGAATCCAGAGATGCAGAGCCATCTGACTTGGGCTGGACAAACGAAACAACTGGGTGGTAGCCTCTTTGGACCACTCTCCCGGAAGCATAAAAGTTGTGGCATGAATAATCCACTGTCGCTGCAAGAAAAGATGCACTGGAATGTGATCTTGTTCTGGAGACTGTTAGATTTTGATCGTTACCATCATTAGGATATGCATAAGTTGTGGACAGTGCTAAATTCATGTAAATATCTATAGCTGTGGTTATGAACAGGTTTTAGGTCGTATTTGGAATAGCTTTTTTTGTCTTCTGGGCCCAATTTCATAAAGCTGCTAACCGGTAAGCAAATTTTCGTGCTATAACTGTAGCAGACAACTTTGGTTAGCAAGAAAACAAGGCGTCCACCTTGTACGTTCACAATGGATTGCATTGTTACAAAATTCATTTTCGTCCAGTAAGCAGCGTAAGGTTAATGCATTTTCGTGTGCTTACGGTTAGCAGTGCTTTGAAGTAGAAACTAATACGTAAGCACAGAACCAGCCGATAAGCAGCTCTATGAAATTTGGCCCTGGATAGTCAAAGTGGTGGTACACGGGTCTTTTTATTAATTTTTAAAATAATGAAACCTTAAGTGTAAAAATAGAGGCAATGTTTATTTCAAAAAAGAAAACAGTACTTTTTTGGCCTAATATGACCTTTAACTTGACCTCATTGCAAATCCCTGAGTTCTGGCGATCTCAATGTATTACGTAATGAATTGGCATCCCCAAGTTAGTTGGAAATGACACCTCAAACGTTTTTCTACACTTTTTGGTTCAAAAGTTACCACGTTTGTACATTAGACCATGCGGACTGGCGGCTATTTTGGATTTGACCTCTTAGGGTCATCAGAGGTCACATCAAACTGTTAGATAAACTAACTGAAAAGGATTAAGGTGGAGAACTCTGCAGGGAACCATTCCTTAATAAATTTGAGAACATAGCTAGGGAGAACAAATGACAAATAATGGGGATTTAACCTTCTGTAACCATTCAAAACTTGCTATTTTTAGTCAATTTTGACCTCGACCTTGACATAAATGCCACACCCTGAGTTCTGGTGATCTCAAATGTACTACCAGATGAACTGGCATCCCCAATTTAGTTGGAAATGACACCTTAAATGTTTTTCTGGATTATTTGGTTCAAAAGTTACTGCGTTTATACATTAGCCCTTGCGGACTGGCAGCCATTTTGGATTTGACCTCTCAGGGTCATCAGAGGTCAAATCAAACTGAAATAGACTACCAGAAAAGGATTAAGGTGGAGGACTGTGCAGGGGAACCATTCCTAAAGAAATTTGAGAACAAATGACAAATAAATGAGATTTTACCATTTGTAACCTTTCAAAACATGCTATTTTTAGTCAATTTTGACCTTGACCTTGACCTAAATGCAAAACCCTGAGTTCAGGCGATCTCAGAAGTATTACCAAATGAATTGGCATCCCCAAGTTAGTTGGAAATGACACCTTAAACGTTTCTCTGGACTATTTGGTTCAAAAGTTAAGCATGTTTGTACATTAGACCATGCGGCCTGGCGGCCATTTTGGATTTGACCTCTCAGGGTCATCAGAGGTCAAATCTGACTTCCCTCCACATCTGAAAATAAATCTTATGGTGAAAGCAAACTATGCTAGAAGTTTCATGCTTTTATCAAAAAGTGCACAATTTTCTTGCTAAGCCGCTGCACTATATGGAATGTGTCCAGTACATATATCCTTATATTCTTTGTAATGTGTTAGCTACATGAAGCTGACTACCCCTTAACCTCTCCACTACTGAATTCTCTGATGCCCATAGGCTAATACAGGGACAACTTGATTCCCGTATGCAAGGGGTTAAGGTCCCTGACCCTGACTGTCACACTTCCAAACATGTTTTTGAAATGTTGATGGCTTTTAAGGTTACCAGAAAAATTATCATTACTGCGATGACTAATTGAAGAGTAATTGAAACTAAACTTAGAGGGAGTATATAAATTATGCATGTTAGCATGCAAGGATAAAGTGATTATGTTTCGTGTGTTAGAGGGCAAAGGTCAAATGTATTGAAGTCATTAACCCTATTTAGCCCGGGTTATTTTGAAACTGCATAGCCCAGGGGGGGGGGGGGGGGGGGGGGGCTTCTAAGGCCCCCCCCCCCCCCCCATGATCTCGGCCGTGAAACGACCGATCGCCGCGAAAATTTGCATACATGTCAAGCGAAGTGTATAGAATACTAAGGTAATTTCAATTTTTTGAAAAATTCACTCATTTGCATATTTATGGTAATTTATGCAAATAAGGTCATCAAATTCACATTTTTGCCCATATATCAGACATTATTCATATTAAAGCATTCTTTCTCACTACATATATTTGTTAGACCATTTGGAATAATAGTACAACACAAAAATTGAAAAACCAGGGTTATTCCTTATGTTATCTATTGTTTTGATAATTTCTTATGTATTTCTTTGTTTTTTTAACTTATGTATTTTATTGTTTTTGTTGTTTTATTTCATTTCCAACTATAATTCAACTATTTTGAACCCAAAATAAAAACCTTAACTATAAACAAGACCAAATAACCAATGTTTTATCACTTTATTTAATAAAATGAGATTTCCATATGTTTTGTATACAAATCACAAAAATGAGCGATTTTCGGGCTGACATGCAAAGTCAAAAGGACACGTGACTTTGTAACGGGAGGTCCGATTTAAAAAAAAAAATCTTTCAAAAGATGCGCAAGACTCAAAAGAAAAAAGTCACAAAATTTTAGTGCAAGATTTTCTTGCGTTAAAAAATTTCGGAAAAATGTCGAGGGGGGGCTTTTAAAGCCCCCCCCCCCCCCCGGGCTAAATAGGGTTAAACTGTTCAATGGTATTAGGTGGACATAGTTTTCCATAGATTCAAGGATTCCTTAAAGTTTGGGATTCATTTCTTGATTGCTTTTCTTTTTCAGCATGCGAGAGCCCTGAGAGTCTTTGTATTGGATCTCCTCACTGCGTGGACTGGGCCAATGACACGTGTAATGGGGAATATGAGTGTGTCTACAGTCAAGAAGATGAATTCAACTGTGATGGCGGTAAGGCTCGTGATGTGTTTATGACAACGATGTGTTGATGATGATGGTGGTGATGATGTTGATGCAATGACTGTGATGCGATAACAATGATTGGGATGATGGTGCAGTGTCGGTGAATGATGATGATGATGGCAGCGATGTTGTATGTATGTTGTAGTAGACAGCCAGGACACAATAAGAATACCTGTATAAAAACAAGTACCATCGTATTACCAACGTTCGGTACCATAGTTAATATTGTACTTATGGTTGATGGTAATTTGAATCAAGAACTAAGAACCAAGGCAGGCGCGGATCCAGGAACCCATTTCTATCGGCCCGGCTATGGCAACCCCTTTGTGTAAAAACTAGATAAACTCTGTTTTTCTCAGATAAACTCTGTTTTTCTCAGATAAACTCAGTTTATCAACAGATAAACACAGTTTATCAGAAAAACTCAGTTTATCAGTTGATAAACTGAGTTTATCTAGTTTTTACACAAAGGGGTTGCCATAGCCGGGCCGATAGAAATGGGTTCCTGGATCCGCGCCTGAACCAAGGTATAGTAGCATGGTATACTGCCCTTTACATTTCTGTAGCTCTTAACACACAGATTAGTTAGTACATACAAGAGCTTGCAGCTACTTCTTTTTTCACCCCCTCTTGCCATTTACAGTTGGTACTAACAAGTCAAATTAAAAACTGCTATAGTATGAAGTATAGTTCCAAGGAACAAAGGTCCCTTTGCATACCCACTTATCGCCTTGCATGGAATTAGATGTACATGTATAATAAAGAAAACGGAATGGAACATACCATTTTAGTCATTTATTTGCCACCGTGGTGTTTTTGATAAGATGGCGTACACCATCTCCTGCGAATGAGTTCCATGATAAATAATTGTGATGATGATTTTATTGGTAATATGGTTAATTTTATTATCATTAATATTACAGTCATTTTCATCATCCTTCATTCCTCTCACTGTACTCTTATCACTATTACTAGTAATCTTACTTTTACTATTATTATTACTATTGTTTATTATATTGTTGTTAACAGAGTGTGATTTATCCTGCTACTTCAATGGGTCATCTTGTCTTTATTACCATGAATACTGTGATGGTGTATATGACTGCGCAGCCGGGGGAGACGAGTACGGGTGCGAAGGTACGTGTAACATATATTTTTATCCCATTAATTTCCCTTTTTATTCCCTAAAACTTGATTTCCCATGCGTTTGCCCAGGTTATATGATTTTATATCGACTACTTTGAGAGGCCTGGCTGTTTAATACCTCCGTGCTAGTTCCCGAAAGCAGATAAAGCAGCCAGACCTCGATTATTAAAGCAGTCGATATGTCATTTATATGCCGAATGGAAATGAAAAATCACTACATGAATTGCCAATTTGGTTATCAGCTTGTGACGTCGTTGCCTCATTATTTATCAATTGCTTGAATATATATTTTTATCCCATGAATTTCCCTATCACACAAAACTTGATTTCCCAATGCCTTTGCCCAGGTTGTATAATTTGTATAATATTGCATGCATGACATTTCACATGGACACTCATTGTAAATTGATGATTTAGACCACAGTTTAGGTATAAACTTCTGTTGTGAATTCCGGCCTTTAACTTTATGTTAAATTTTTAAATAAAAGATATCTAAAGATGATGCATGTGTGTAAACCGTAACTGTACAGGTACCCTGACCGGTATACAAGCTTTGACATTATTCCTTTAGGAGTTTCCGCCTAAAAAATGGCAACATAATGTCTTTTTTTCTTTATTTATTTGATACCACGAAAAAATGTTTAGATGTTTAGAAGTTTCGAAGTCGGGTGGTTTAAGCACTTGACTTTATCTCTGGCACGGCACTAATATCATTTGGCAAGGCATTAATCTGCATTTGCCACACTTGACTGAGGTGAGGTAAAAAGGTACCTGGCAGGAATTAATCCCTTGAAATGCTAGAGCGCTGTAATGGCAGCTAGACTAAAGCCAGGGTAATAATTAAGTTGTGCCTCGGAATAGAATTGTCTAGATAGACGGCGCAATATAAAGGCCTATATATTATTATTATTTTTGTTAAAATTGCCTTTATTTTTGTTTATTTATTATTTATTTATCTTATTTCTAACCCTTTTTTTGTGGGCAAGATACTGTAACTTGAAAATAGCTCAATCAAATGCCTTGACATTTGGAACACATATGTATAGGTATATGGTCAAAGCACAGCAAGGTTTTAAATCTTTACCATGACTGATGACGTCACCTAGACGCCATTTGTGAAATTTTCTGAAAATCAACTCATGATCATATCTTCATTACGAAAAGCTCTCCCTTAAAACTATACCCCTCCACTATAACACAGGAATCAATGTAAATCAGGTGGGGTATCTGGACCCCACTTTCGTTTCTTTCATTAAAACTATGAGAGAGCCTTTAATACTTCACCACTATAACACAGGCACCAATGTAAATCAGGTGGGGTATTATGACCCCACTTTCGTTTCTCTCGTTAAAAATTTGAACAGAGCCTTGAGGCTCTGCGTGAGAGATAATGATATTGTATTGCAGCTGGACACTTCATCATCTTACGTAATACTAGTGTAAACAAACTCTTACTGGGGCTCTGCCTGAAAGGAAATGAGAAGTAGGAAATAAGTATTGTACTTGTTTTAAGATATTTTCATTTTCCAAAAGTCAATAATAATTGTATCCCCCGGCAGTATGCCGGTAGTACTTTGGATTCAGCAGTGTTACGCCGCCGCCGCAGCCACTGCCGCGTCATATTCTTGTGTGCGCTCTAACTGCCACATTCCTTGACGGATTTCTTTCAAATTTTGTATGGAGGTGTATCTTGGCGTAATTTACACACCTTTAACTCTTAAGCTGCCACCCATACAATGCACCCAGTGCCACAGTGCTAATCCCTATTGTGCCAGCCACAAATCTCCTGTGTGCCAAGTTAATTGTAAGGTTGGTTCAAGCGCGTGTTATTTAAATCTTTACAAAAAACAAATCGCTAAATTACTCGAGAAAATCCAATCTGACTGTTGTATACAAAGATGCGTAATCCAAAGCCAATAATCTGATGCACGCGATGGTACTTTCAATAGCGCTGCAAAAGCACTCAGCACGGTGCAATGGGCATGAACAATGACTCTTATTAGATATATGCGCCCTTGCGTAGACAAAGCAGAGTAGCGGTGGCTCGCTAGCATGAACGTGGCATTCAATCGATAGCGCGCTCGCGTGCACAGAGCACTATAACAAAAATAGCGCGCTAGCAGTCTCATGGCAGGATATGAGTTAACTTTCGGTGATGCTGCCCCCAGTGTTCCGTCTTCTATAGGTTAAAAGGCCATATTGTTTTGTATGGTGTCTAGTGTGTGCTCTGCAGGTCATATTTCATGACGGGGTTCCTTCCAATTTTGTATAGAGAATTAGAATTGTATCTTGGTACAATCTACACTTTTGGGTGATGCTGCCCTCATTGTTCCGTCTTTTATATTGTCAAAGGTTGTATATATGTCTTTTATGCGCTCTAACTTCCACATTTCTTGATGGATTTCTTTCAAATGTTGTATGGAGGTGTGTCTTAGTACAATCTACACATCTTTAGTGTTTGGTGATGCTGCCACCTGTGTTCCGTCTGTTATAGGGTCAAAGTTCATATTTGGTGGCTGTCTTTTGTGCGCTCTAACTGCCACATTTCTTGACAGATTTCTTTCAAATTTTCTACAGAGATGCATTATACTCTGATCTCCACACATATTGTTTTGGTGATGCTGCTCCTAGTCTTGACAATAGTCTGAGCCACTAGTGGCGACCTCTACGTCTTCCATTTGTTTCAGGGAGGGGAGAGAGGCTCTTTGTTCCTCCTCCGAACATAAGGATGACACAAAATGGCTGCCACTGACGGGGTATACATTCTTATTGCGCGGCAATACAGATTGCGATATTTCTAGTTTAGATGAAGACCAAAATGTGTGAACGAAACAAAATGACCCAGGGGGGTGTTTCACAAAGATCTTAAGTAGAACTTAACGCTAAGTTGGACTTAAAAATTATGGACAGCCATTGGAGCCTTAAAATGAAATATATTCAAAAGCAGAAATTCAAGTATTTTAGACTTTTTTATAAATTCCACATCAAGAACATGAAATCTCCTTGATGATAGAAAATATGAATCATTTGAATCAACATTTTATGCCTTTCAAAATAACTTTTACAAAATATTTTCAAAGATGCTAACGGCTTTCCATAATTTTTAAGTCCAACTTGTGAAACACCCCCCTGAATTGGCTATATAACAACAATTTTAAATGTGAAAATTAGCACTCTTTCTCCCTTCCTGTCTCCCTCTATCATGCTTATCTCTCTCTCCCTCTCTATCACCCAGTCAAGGTCTCGGCAGGGGGATTACATTATATAGCGCTAGTGTTTACTTTAGGCTTAACTCTAGGAGTAGTGAAAGTCAAATGGGGGTTTCAATTTTAAACGACAAGTTTTCGTCATGTTCATAACGGAAAGTCATTTTTCATTCATATTTATCATGATCAAGGTCAATATCCGTCTGGTCAATTTCAGGTAAAAAAATGCAGCATGTGCGTGCGCACATTTTTGAAATCGTCTCAATTTTGTGTGTGCATACGTTTAAGGCCATTTTTTGAGCATTTAAAGGAAACCGAACCCCAAGTAATAACTTTACTTATACTAAGAGATTTATTATATTATTGCCCATAAATCTACAATATTCCCCACCAAAGTTTATGAAAGAGGAATAAAGCAAAAATAAAGTACAGTTTCTCAACACGACATGGGCATCGCCATTTTCTTGATAATGTGACGTACTATGCGAAGTCGTTTATCAAGTAATGTATTCAAGTTTATGGATGCTTCTTTCCCAGACGTGTGTGGTGATGAAGCATTTCATTCACCTGCTATTATCATTTGTACTATAATTGCCAGAATGCAAATTGCATAAATAAGTTAGTGCTCTTCTGGGGTGAAGGTTTCTCATAAATGAAATAGATTTGTCAACTGCTATAGTGTAGTATTTATAGATGAATTTTGTTACAATTGTGCCCCTATTATTTATTTTTCACCTAATATAATTTCTATCATCTCAGTTATTATTATTTTTTATTGAAAAGTAAAGGTTTCGTTATTGATTTAAAAATTCTTTCCAACTAAAGCTTGGTGCATGATACATGTACAACTTCAACAGGTACGTCACATTTTCAAGAAAATGGCTGCGCCCATATCATGCTGAAGGAATATCTTCATTTATATATATCTTGTAAATTTTCGTAAAGAATATTGTACATCAAAGGGCAGGAATACATCTCATTTTTCAGAATACCTACACTTATTCTTTGGGTTTAGGTTTCCTTTAACAAAAAAACGTGCACACATGCATGCAAGCGCGTTTTCATTCGTCATAGCAATAGAGTATGAGTTGGAGATATGATTTCATTTGGCCATTAAAAATATTCTGACATCATCATAATGACCTTCAAACTCAAAATACGAATTTTGCATATTATGACGTCAGCATATTTATGGAATATTGATTGTATCTCTGTAAATATTGATAAAGTTTGCTTTCAAATTTGGATATGTTGTAGCTAAGACAATTAAGTGAAAATTTTGATTAAATGTCACGTGTCAGAATTATTTTAATTTTCGTGTTATGCCTATGTGAGATGAATTTCTTTCACATCATCATGACATTGTTTTGTAGCAGTATCATGCTTATTTTTGCTCTATTTTCTCTGAAATTTTAGTTTAAAGAGCCCACCTATACTTCTTCCAAACAAGTATTACATGTCTATAGTTATTAATAGTGTTCTTTTCACGATATATATCTTTTTCAAAGGATGTTTTACTTGCCCTGGGATCGGATGCATTCTTGATTCTCTGGTCTGTGACTTCTTTGACATTTGCTATGACGGAGAAGACGAAGCGGAAAGTGTCTGCAGAGACTCTGAGTTTATCAGTAAGATTCTCATCTATATTCTTTGTATATAATAGTAGCATGATACTTTTTATTAAAGGGATAGTTGAGTTCTTGTTTCAGACCGCAAATGTCTTCAAAGTGCAAGGTTATTGCTCTTATTCTTATTTATGACATTTCTAGTGCCCTTTCAGGACCTTGAATTGCTATGAAGGTAATTTTAGACCCTAAAATGTGTGAAATTTATCCAATACAATCATACCAATTCAGCTCTACTTTAAAACAAATATGGTGACCGTTAATTAATTAATTAACTAATAATAACAATAATGGGCCGACTGGTTGTGCGTATTCTAACTAACACGAAAAAGCCAACAAAAAGCCAACATCGCATTGGCTGGAATAAAACGTGTAAGGCGCTATTTGGGTTTTTTCAACGGCCGGTTCAAATTATCAAATAAGAGCTTTCATCTCATTTTTTGGAGAGGGGGCATTTCCAAAACTGGTCTTTACCTTTAAGCACAGTACAGTATATCTGTATATAGTAGCTGGACCTTATATATGGACATATATGACCATTACTACAACTATTGTTGTTATTATCTTTAATATTAATAATTTTTTTGTCGTTTTTTGTTTTCTACTAATATTTGATTCTCCTGCAATGTGGATTTTTTTTAAAACTCTTTGTTTTGCTCTGGATTGAAACTACATGCTGCCACATTGTTTGTATGTGTGACAAAAGTCTAATGTGGCGGTCCAGTATTTGATTCGTCCATCAACCAAAGCAGTGAAGGGGTTAGATAATCAAAAAGACTTTTGGATTTTCCCTTTTCATAAAGTTTACACTATAGTTTGCAAGTGAAATTTCAGATTTGCTATAAGTGACACATGTTCTGGATGTTTCTTTAAATCACAAATATAGGAATATGAATAGGATTGTAATTGGGATTTGAGATAAGTTCTAGGAGTAGGGTTAAGATCGTTTTACACGTAGGTGTGAAAATGACCTTTATCTGTGTAATTTAGCATGTGCAGATTGCATTGATCTAAAACTTAATGTTGGCAAGTAAAATTTTCTACAACAACATGTGAAAGAAAATATAAAGAGATTTTACCTGACTACTAAGAAAGCATAAATGCTTGTAAGTAAGCAACCAGACGGTCGACTGCTTTAGGTCCTCTCCGATTGACCTGGTAAGTATAAATTATGCCTTACCAAAGGGCACCAGCGCATCGACTTGGTCAAACCTGGGTTACCGGATTACGAGACCACTGCTCTACCAACTGAGCTATCGCGCCCACTGGAGAGAGGTACCTGCATTCTTTCATGAGAGGAGCCCAATAGAATGACTGATGAACCAGGATCTGAATGGGAAGAGAGATCAAAGTTCGAAGTTTCAAACAGGTTGACTGTTTGTCATCAGGTCAAGATTCCATTTACAGTGAAACCTTTCTATAAAAGCCAACCAAAACCAGACACAGAAAGTGGCTGCTCTAGACAAGTGGCCTTTATATAGAGGTGACCACTAAGAATGGTTTGACTTTACCTCTCATTTTCTTTTGTATCCCCTTTCAAACCCAACAGTCCTTTTCAAGACTATTGCAAACTGATGAATTTATACACACCACCATGCATATCTTAACATTCATGTTCTCCTATATTTATCCCACTATAGCCGAGATTGATGTCCTGACTGGTGAATGGATCACGATCGAGCAACGTTCCGGTGATCCTGTGGAGGATCGTGGCACACCCGCCAGCAAGTTCTATGACTTCTACCATTACGTCTTCAAATCTGAACCAGGATCCGCTCTCTTCGTGGAGCTACAAAATTTCACGTGGTCTGACAACGCTCCTCAAATAGTCCCCCTCCTCCGCATCATTGCCGGAGCTGGTGATGACCCAGCGTCTTTTCCATTGAACAGAGGATACTTTGATGCAACTGGATTTGAGTATAGCACCAGCTCTTTATATAACTTCACCCTGACCAACGACACAGGCTTTGTTCTACTTTCTTTCCCCAAGGAGGGCGTGGAAGCTTATGTGAAGTTCCGTGTCACAGCTATCAGTAAGAAAACAATCCAAATATCAGTATTCTAATGGTTATGTGCATTGCAAGACTAGTTTTTCATTCTTATTCAACTAAAAGGAAATTGTCCTTGGTTTCTAGGTGCACTAGGTCATAATTTGGTGACACAAGTCTTTGTGGCAACAACATTAATGAGTGAACAAGTCTCACAGCAAATCTTTAGTCCAATCAAGAAATGACCGTTCCTATACCCAGTCTCTTGGACAGTCTTCAGTTGAGGGAAATTGATGATATTGACTTATCGATATGGGCGATTAGTGAAAAATGCAGAGTATTACATTAGGCCTGTTGGTTCTTTTCTGCACTGGCTCTCCACAAAAGAACCTACAGTACTTTTATGGACTAATTCAATTCAATTCAATTCAATTCAATTCAATTTTATTTCGCAATATAAAAATCAAAATATACAAAGTAACAGTAAATTTTAACTATGTTTACAAAGGTTATATGCGGGGCTTTCCATGAAGGTTGCGAAAACCTGTGAAGTTGGATCACCCATTAAACAATGAAAAACAATACAAAAAGAAATATAACATATTATAAGCACACAACAATAAATTAAGTAAAATGAGCAAAGTACAAGCTCTTCAACTACCTATAAGACAAGAGAAAGTAAAATAGAGAGAAGAAAAACAATATATAAAGGGGGAAAAGAAAAAAAAATCAACAATTGTGCTGATTAATAATTATTTAGTAGTAAGATTTTATATTGTTTTTCTAAAGGAAGATATGAATTGTGATTTCGTTATTACTTGGGGGATCATATTCCACTGTTTAGGACCTAGATAACTCATTGATTTAGCTTCATAACTAGACTTAACAGACCATAAATGAAATTTGTTGGAAAGCCGTGTATTATAATTATGAATTTGACTTTTATATTGAAAGAGGTCTGAAAAGGGGGCAGGTAACAACTTGTTTTTATATTTGTACATGAACGTTGCGATTTCTTGCTTATTTATATCGTATATATTTGGTAACGATAGCTTCTTTAACAAAGGTGCGGAAGGTGCTAGATAATGAGAATTGGTAGCTATTCTTAAACATTTCTTTTGAACTTTAAATAGTGAGTCTAATTCAGTTTGTGTTGCATTAGTGGCCCATACAATATTACAATATTTCAAATAAGGGAAAATAATGGAATGATATAAAGTTATCAAATTTTCGGGTAACAAACTATATTTTAGCTTATTTATCAAGCCAGCATTTCTGCTGATCTTATGTAAAACATTTGTGGGTTTTGGTCCTTAAATCCCAAGCAATTATCTAATACGACACCCAAGAAGTTAACGGGATTACTTAATTGAATAAGTTTATTATTAATATAAATGGGAATATTATCGTTATTAATTAAAGGACTGTTATTGCTAGCTATATCAGAAATTTTGGAAATTTTAGATCCTATATTATATTTAGTTTTTCGAAAATAAACACATTTAGATTTGTCAACATTCAGGGACAATTTATTTGCTTTTAACCAGTCAGATATATTCTTAAGCTCATTATTTAGGACGTGGACAGTATTATTCAAATCTTTAGATGAAAAAAATATACTAGTGTCATCAGCAAATTGATAGACGGTTAATAAGTTAGATGATTTACAAAGATCATTTATGTATAAAATAAATAGCAGGGGGCCCAGTATTGATCCCTGAGGTACCCCAATAAAGACATTTAACGAAGAAGACAAAACACAGTGGACAAAAGTATGTTGAACTCTGTTTGAAAGATAGTCCCTAAACCAGTCTAATGCAATCCCTCATATTCCACATTGTTGTAGTTTAAATAAAAGTATTGAGTGATCCATAGAATCAAATGCCTTAGATAAGTCTAAGAAAATCCCTATTATATGTTTGTTAGCTTGAAATGAATCTAATATTTTTTGTTGGACTTTTAAAAGAACATGTTCACAGGAATAGCTGGGTCTAAATCCATATTGAGTGTCACTTAAAATATCTTTGATATTAAAAAATTTATATAACCGATTATAGATTAGTCGTTCAAGTAATTTAGAAAAACATGGTAAGAGGGATATGGGTCTATAGCTTACAAATTTGCCGGGATCGTCTTTCTTAAAAACAGGGATTACTTTAGATTCTTTGAGTTTTAAGGTTACTTTGGCAGATACAATGGAAAGATTAAATACATGAACTAACAGCAATACAATGGCATGGATAACCCGCTTAACAACTTTACAGCTTACATTATCGATTCCACAACTTGCATTACTTCTAAGGTATTTACTGACATTAATTAATTCACTCGTATGTACAGGTGATAAAAAAATGGATTCAACAACATTTGTTCGACAATAAAAATGAGAAGAATGAATAGATTGTGGTACCGCGTCACTAACAAATTTTCCAATGTTAATAAAATAATTATTGAACTGATTTGTTATTTCAATAGGCTCAGTAAATAATTTTCTGTTACATTGAAATGTTTTTTGAATTTGACTTTTATTTTTGTCCAATAATTCATTAATTGTTTTCCAGGTCTTTTTAATACTATTTCGATTCAATTGTAACAAGTTCTTATAATATTCCTGACGAGCTCTACAAAGGGCATTAATAACTTTATTTCTAATTTTTTAAATTTTCTCTCATCACTTGTACGTCTTGTTTGACAAAAATTTTTGAAACATTTATTTTTTTTCTTAATCAATTTCAATATTTTATTGGTAACCCACGGTTTCCTATTTTTTCTTCTCTTTTTTGTTGATGTAAGAGGAAAATGTTTATCATACAATTTAAGGAATATATTCATAAATAAAGTATAAGCTTTATCAGCATCCATACACCTTAGTACGTCACCCCAATCAATATTACTTAATTCAACAAAAAAATTATTAATCGTTAAATCATTGATTTTCCTGTAAGTATAGGACTGATCTGAAACATTTTTATAAACACCTCTCTTATAGCAGAAAATTGGCATGTGATCAGTAATTGAGGAATAAAAAATACCTTGAGTAATATCATTGTCATTCGTTAATATGTTATCAATAATAGAAAGGGATGAGTTGGTTACACAGGTTGGAATGTTAATTTGAATGTAGAAGCCGTGTGACGCAATTATGTTCATTAGAGTAATAATACTATTTGAAGTAATTTTCAATAACTCAATATTATAGTCTCCAAGGAGATACATTTGTTTATTATCTTTGGAAAGTTCTTGCAATAGTTTATCAAAATATGTCATATATAGATATAAATTGGACTTCGGGGGTCTGTAGATTACACCAATTACTATACTTTTTAATCAAGGTATATTAATTTCAACAAATACAGTTTCACATGAAGAACACGTGGGATTCAAGTCATCCCGTAATCGATAACACAACTTTTCATCTAAAAATATTCCAACGCCTCCTCCTCTACCAACTTTTCTGTTATTATTAATAAAGTTATATCCATCCAACATGTAACAATTTTCGTTTTCTGAATTCAGCCACGTCTCTGTTATCCCAATAGCTGTAAAATTTAAAGAAAGGCTGCTAAGGTAGGCAGAAATTTGATCGAAATTTTTGGCCATACTCCTCGAGTTAAAAGGTATAGCACTAAATTTGGATCTATAGACTCTTTGAATTCATCTTCCAAATAATATTTGCAATCATTTACATATTGTTGATCAAAGTCAGAATCAAGAATTGGAATAGAATCGTTTAATCTTACATCTTCACTCATGTCATTTAAATAATTGTAAGTTATACGTATTTTGTAATACTTGTGCAACACATTTAAGGTATTCATCATTGTTGACAGAAAAGAATGGAAAGACAGAACACAAATTCATAGACATGCAAAATACGGGAACAAAATATTCATAAAAAAACTACGTAAACTACAAAATTTAACAGGTCTATTGAGTAGTCCAAATTAATATATGTGTATATATATATATATATATATATATAATATATCGGGCAAAAACAAAACAGAAAATATGAAATTGAATGCATATGGAAATGCATCAGTGAAAGTGATTGTATAGTATTTGTTCATTAATTTGTCTCTTCCCCAGTGTCAAAATTGTTCATTAACTTAAAATTGTTCATTAACTAACCCACATCGTGTTACATTAAAACTTAAATATGCTCTTCTCATCATGAAAATATTCAAAATTCAAAGAACGCCTTCTTTCCTTTTGCAGAATGCGTGGACCCTGAGGTGGCTTGTAATGGCTCCCCTCACTGCTATGACTGGTTGGATGATACATGCGATGGAGAAATCCAATGTCTGAATAGCGGGGAAGATGAGTACGGGTGTGAAGGTAAGATGTAGTCGAGTGGTTTAAGCAATTGACTTTAGATGCAAAAGTCGTTGAGTCAAGCCCTGGCACTGCAGCAGTTGATGGCCTATGGCTTACAATGTACAAAATGTTTGATTGTTTCAAGGGGATATCGATATGCGGCCCACAACTTTCTTGTGGAAGATGGCAGCAATGTTAGGTTGAATGTTGCTTCACTCCTTTCTAAAAGATTTTAGCTTGCTTAATTTTTAATGTTGGAACTCTTTTATTTTCAAGGCTGCAACATGCACTCTTCGGTTGAAGATTGCAATACTCATCTGTTAAATGGTGCAACATTTCTGTTGAAGATGACAACATTCTTGCGTTGAGTGTTGCAACACTCCTATTTTCTTAGTTTGCAACGTAAAATGCAGCAAAATTTAAAAAATCAGGTTTTTTGTATATCAACTACCAAAACAATTGTAATTTATTGCGACATGTATGTACTCTTATTTCTTTCAAGCATGCACTGGTGACTTTTAGTTAAACTGGCATTAACTAAACTGTATTATATGTGATCTTTTTTTAAAACTTTATTCCAGCAACCCCACCAGGAAACTACTCCTGCTTTGAATGTGAGTCTGACTTTGAATGCATTTTGGATCCACAATGGGTTTGCGATGGTGACTATGACTGCTCTAACGGAGAGGATGAATTAAACTGCCCAAGTAAGATTAAAGTTCTTTAATATCACAGTACTATTATGTAAATTGAATGTTGCATCACTCATTTGCTCAATGTGGCAACACTACTATGTAGAAGGTCATAGCCCACTTATTCTGAATGTTGCAACTCTCTTGTTTTGATGTTGCAACACTCCATATTTAAAGATGGCAACATGCTTAGATTGAATGTTGCTTCACTCCTTTTTAAAAGCTTGCTTTATTGTTAGTTTTGGAACTCTCTTATTTTCAAGGCTGCAATGTGCACTCTTATGTTGAAGGTTGCAATACTTATCTGTTAACTGTTAAATGCCCATATTACATTTGATACCATTTTTTGTTTTTGTATAGACAAACTTTCAAATTCTTAAACTGGCAACACATTGATAGATCCCAAATCACAGTTTTTCAATCAAAATGGGTAGTATGTGTGTAACAAACGTTTGGATATGGTTTATGAAGGTGTATATTTTTACAGAGAGAGGAAATTTCATCAGAACTTCGTAGCTCTGAAATAAAAACATACATGGGTACCTGTAGTGAGAGTGTCCTTATAATGGGTACCTGTAATGAGAGTGTCCTTATAATCATATGTCATATGTATACTAATGAAGTGCGTTTTTCTATAACAGGTTTTGTTTTTTAGCAATGGGTATTTTTTTCATAATTGGTGTTTTCCTGTATAAGCACTGTTTTATTATTATTATCATATCAGATATATTCTCCTATGATGAATGTTACTATATAATTGATGTTTTCTTACAATCAATGTTTCTTCTTGTTTGTAGCTAGTTGTGAATTGAATGAATTCCATTGTAATCGAGGCGGTGAATGCATCGGGTCTGAGTCTGTTTGCAACCTGGCCCCAGAATGCACCTTTGCTGAAGATGAGATGAGCTGTGGCTATGATGACATCTCAAGTAAGCTTCTTTCACTTTTCCAAACATTTATACGATTCTCGTATAGCTATTCGATTTTTCCTGTTCTGAACGTCATAAAACACATCGTTTAGCAAAATTCCTCACTAGTGTTTGAGTATCGATTTGAACAAAAAATTGATAGAGAATTAGGGTCATGATATAGCCTAAATGTTGTTTTGAAAATCTTTTGAAAAATCTATAATTGGGCGGTTTATCATGTGCCCTCAATAATGGCTGGCAATTTTGTTCAAAATTAGTTTCTGTATACAACTTGTTTTTTGTAGCCTTTATGCTCCTTTCATTTAAAAAAAGATTTGTCCGGCCGGGACTGCCAAAGGCACGTTGTTCGATATTTGTGAATCATAGTTCTTATTTTACTACCTTGCTTTTCTCCACCCAAGTGACAATTGGGCGTCTTTTTCCATTTTTTGTTGTTGTATTAATGAAATAAAAATACTCATGTAATTTGGGGCAATATTGTTATATCCTTTCATTTGACGTGATCATATAATTATTTTTGTATCATAATAGAGCATATAAGAATAAAGCATGGATTGTCTGATGTTTATATGCACTTTGGTTCATGTGTTTTGAGTTGTAATCATTAGTTAAGCATCCTTATACAGGGATGACAAGAATTTTTTTATTTTTTTTAAACACAGAAAAAATAAAAGTGAAGCAATTTTTAACTGCAATCAAAAGACGCTATACCAAATATTTTGGATTTCTCTAGATTCCATTCGATAACACATTGATAGAACACTGTACAAGTATTCCATAGAAACCGGCCCCAGAAATACCAGCTTTCATTACTGCTTGGCATATCTTTACTTTCATATTTCTCAATTTTAGTTTTATGTTATGGAATTATGTTTCATGGTCTTATTTCATTTGTACATATATTTATAAATCAATTTTTTCTACCCTGGTTTTGTTAGCTTGGTCAGGGAGGAAGACCTGCGGGTCATGGTTATTAATGTTTTCAATAAATTATTTCTCTCTTTCCTATGAATATTTGAATTATTGTTTTATCTTGGTGTACATGTTACCAAATTGATGATAAATTAATGATAATCATACAAAAGATTAATCCGTCTTGTAACTTTATATTTTTGCTCAGCTGAGGTATGGGTGGTCGCTGGTGAATCGTATGACGTTAATACGATAGAGCTTCAGCCGGTGGGGGACAATATCAAAGCAGCTCTGTGGCATTTCTTTGCCCTTAACAGCTCCTACGTCCTGTTCTTTGACGTATCTTCCTCCTACAACCTTCCCGATGATTCTAAAGCGGTCTTTGGCGAAGGAACAGACTTCCTCGGCTCAAGCACTGCCAGCTACTCTCGCTTGGGCTCTACCACCATGTTCACAAGGCATGACTTCTTTGTACTGAGCCATGAAGCCTTTGTGTCAGTGGATGTTCCACTGACAGAGTCGGCTCCTGTCACGCTCAGTTTCTCAGTCAGAGCAGTCCCAGCTCCTGGTAAGAACATTTTCTTTCTTGTATCGTGGGGTCAGTGACACAAAGACGTAAATTCATTTTGGCCATTTTGAGAAAAAGTGGTTGTGTCACTGAGCACATGGGCCTAAGTCATAGGAGTTAAGTCTATGTTTCACCAGCCATTGACTTCAATGGGGTGTTGGATGGAGTTCAGTCTTTGTGTTTCCTGGGAAGCCCACACTCTTTTGAACCTTTTGATATCAAATACTCATTTTGGCAAAATATAGAGTTACGTCTTTGTGTCACTGAACCCTCAATATATTTCAAACGAATTGTTGTATCCTTTCCTTTTCTATATGTCTCATCTTTTAGAATCACACCTAAACTAAGACATCATTTCTGGCGAATTTCTGATTGTGTTTTGGTGCCTGGGGGTGTTTCACAAAACTTGCCATCAGTGCAGACAAATGACAGTTTTTGTTATGATAAGCTAGTAAAATCCTTGATTCTGATTGGTGATCAGCAGATTTGTCACTGATTTTTGTCATTTGTCATTGAAAAGAGGCTTTTTTTTAAACACCCCCTGATCACATATTTGCTTAAATGGTTAAACCTGAGTGAATGCAACCTTCCTAAGCCCTTTTCCTACCGGATCCAGTGGTATCAGGTATTCAGCCTATGGGATTTGACAATGCAGTATGATAAGCTAGCGAAATCCTTGCTTCTGATTGGTTATCAGCAGATTTGTCACTGATTTTTGTCATTTGTCATTGAAAAGAGGCTTTTTTCAAACACCCCCTGATCACATATTTGCTTAAATGGTTAAACCTGAGTGAATGCAACCTTCCTAAGCCCTTTTCCTACCAGATCCAGTGGTATCAGGTATTCAGCCTATGGGATTTGACAATGCAGTATGATAAGCTAGTGAAATCCTTGCTTCTGATTGGTTATCAGCAGATTTGTCACTGATTTTTGTCATTTGTCATTGAAAAGAGGCTTTTTTTAAACACCCCCTGATCACATATTTGCTTAAATGGTTAAACCTGAGTGAATGCAACCTTCCTAAGCCCTTTTCCTACCGGATCCAGTGGTATCAGGTATTCAGCCTATGGGATTTGACAATGCAGTATGATAAGCTAGTGAAATCCTTGCTTCTGATTGGTTATCAGCAGATTTGTCGCTGATTTTTGTAATTTGTCATTGAAAAGAGGCTTTTTTTAAACACCCCCTGATCACATATTTGCTTAAATGGTTAAACCTGAGTGAATGCAACCTTCCTAAGCCCTTTGCCTACCGGAACCAGTGGTCTCATGTGTTCAGCCTATGGGATATTGGCAATGCTGTAGTCAATGGATTAATGTTGCACAATTGTATTAAGTTTGGAAAGCAGTGGATAACAGGGTTTTTTCAGTCTATGAACAAACAGTTCTTATATCCCATGAAGATTAGAATATTGCATTATTTGTTTGTTTGTTTTTTAAATTATATTCTGAAGTGTCAGTAGTACATTTTTTTTTTTTTTTTCAATTCAAAAGACTTTATTTCCGTTAAAAAGCGAACAAATATATACATGTGATGAAGTACAAACCGTTTACGATATACAAATCATGAGCATTATGTTAAATTAATTTAAACAAACTGTGAAAATGAGTAGAAGGAAAAGAGAGTACCTGTAGGAAGCTTATGTTAGCTTGTTGATTCAGGCGTCCAGGCGTCCTTGTTGACATCAGACTATGCTGTTTGGTCCCAAGCCTAGAAGAAGATGTCAATTCTATTTATATTCTTTTTATCTTTTTTCTTCAGAATGCACTGGGGATTCTTCAGTCTGTGTGGCTTGCGATTCAGGTTCTGAGACCTGCGACCTAAGTCTCAGTTGCTCTCAATCGACTGAATACGAATGCCCATAAATTCCAGCTCCTTAATTTACCGTAGGTTTTGCTTCATTTTTTTAAATTTTAGATATGAAAGAAAGTACTTTAGTATTCCGGTGTTTTAACAAAGAGTAGACACTAAATGTCAAAAATAAAATATTGATTACTTTATTGGCAGTTTCACCATAGGCTAATAAAATGTGTACATTATATTTTCTTGTAGAAAAAGTGTGGATATTACAGGGTACTAAACTGCAGGCGCGTACGCAGGGGGGGGGATGGGGGTTAGCGCCCCCCTTCAGTTGTGTGTATGTGTGTATTTTTGAGCAAAACACCCCCCTTTGTGTTGTTTTTTTTTATTTAAAAAAAAAAAAAAAAATTATTCCAATGGCTGACGTAAAAAAGGTGACCTTACCCCCCCCCCAACAGAACAAAATGTCAAATTTTCAAATTTTGAGACCCCCCCCCCCCCCCCAATAAAAAAAAGGTGTCCTCTTACCTCCCCTCCTCCCCCCCCCCCCCCCCCCCCCCTTGAAAAAATCCTGTGTACGCTACTGCTAAACTGTATGAGTTAAGAATGAAGAGTATTGAATTAAGACATGTACTGAGTTAAAGGTGATACAAAGTTTTGGTATGGGGTCATGAATTTGGTTCAAATGATATTGGAAGCATAAGCAATCCTACAACATTTAATGATCGTTGTCGTGGTTGAAATCAAGTCTAAAGTGATGAAATTGTGAATAATTACTCTCTTTGTTGTATAGCTCCCTCTCAAGATTGATATTACTTTAGCTTCAAAACAATTTTTCTTGAATAAAACCGGCCAATTTTCTATTCCTGTTTGAAAAATAAAAATATTCAGAGATTTTCATGGTCGCAGCTACCATTGTATAGCTGTAGTCACTATTTGAATTTTATCAGGAGCACCAATGAATTTGATATTTAAATTTCTTGAAATCCTCAGTGTTTTTTATCCCAATTTTTTTAAAGTTGCTTATTCTAACACTAGGTTTTACAATGGTAATGCCAATTTTAAATTTCATAATCCACTCCTGTTGAAATATTATCAAAATTTTGTATTACCTTTAAGATAAGGTGTAAATCAAGAAAGTACTCGAAATGTTAAAGAAGGTACTAAATGTTGGAATTATGAACTAGCTGATGATAGCAGTAAAATATTGCTGATCGTATGAGCATGCTCAATAGATGAAGATATGACTTGTTGGTATAGGAACTGGCTTGCAGAAGATGAAGACTTATTTAGTGGTCTTTGAAAATGCCGTCGGGGGAGGTTCGTTGTTACTATTTGTTTTTAGTTTAGTTTTGTTTGCAAGGAGTCCTTGAAATAATTTGATGTGTTCTCGATTAACGAGAGATATGATCTAATAATGATAATAATAAATTCATATAGTGCAGCTTTTATACAAATATATTCCGCTGCGCTTTAATGGAAAGTATATTCAGCTGCGCTGCAATGGAGCTTTTAGGCTACTTTTTATCGTTATATTTTATCATGTTTTCTTTAATCCTTAATCAAAGATATCATGTTTCTTCTCGGCTTTGAAATACAATTTATTCATGGATTTTTCTGCAATAATGATAAGAATACACCTAGCTGATAGGAAGCACATCATTTTGTCATATAAAATTTGTATTAAATTTGTAAGAGGAGATGGTTTATAAAAGTCATCCTAAATGTACTTGTATTTGTATTGTAAGAGTTTAACAACATTCATTTATGTGTATGGGTATCAAATGGTTGATGTTATTTTGTCATACCTTTTAATGAATCTATCCTTAGTTTGTAACACCACCTTTTATGTTTTATCATTAGTATGCAGGTGTATTAAAATATCATTTGTAGAATTCATTTATGTTGTTGGGTATCAAATGGTTTTGACTTTCGACATGACCCATAGGAAAGTGAAAAGTATGCCGCAGACCTGCCGCAGACCTGCCGCAGACATTTAGTCTGCGGCAAAGAGTATGCCGAAGTATGCGGCAGAAAGAAATTTTGCTGCAGACTTGCCGCATACTAGTATGCCACAGGAACAGTCTGCGGCAGATCTGCGGCAGGATAAAACTTTGCTCCAGACTTGCCGCATACTAGTATGCCACAGGAACAGTCTGCGGCAGATCTGCGGCAGGATGAAATTTTGCTGCAGACTTGCCGCATACTAGTATGCCACAGGAACAGTCTGCAGCAGATCTGCGGCAGGATGAAACTTTGCTCCAGACTTGCTGCATACTAGTATGCCACAGGAACAGTCTGCGGCAGATCTGCGGCAGGATGAAATTTTGCTGCAGACTTGCCGCATACTAGTATGCCACAGGAACAGTCTGCGGCAGATCTGCGGCAGGATGAAACTTTGCTCCAGACTTGCCGCATACTAGTATGCCACAGGAACAGTCTGCGGCAGATCTGCGGCAGGACGAAACTTTGCTCCAGACTTGCCGCATACCAGTACGCCACAGGAACAGTCTGCGGCAGGTCTGCCACAGGAAATCCCATTAAAGTCTAACAGGGCCAATTGAAACCAATCATCTCATGCATATTCATTATTACTTTACACGTGTGACAGAAAAATACATTTATCATGATTTGTTAAGCAAATTAAGACAATGCACATCATTTTTGTGATTTCTATTTTCCTTTTGCCATTATTAACCAATAGATTATTGTGTCTGATCATGTTACAATTACATTCACGTTTAAGCAATAGATATATTGATTGCTAACCAAGAAACTATGATTACTAACCAAGAAACAATATACATATTTAGTATATATATGTGTACGAGCCTGTGTCACTTTAAATGTTACTCTTGAATACACTTTGCTCCAGACTTGCCGCATACTAGTATGCCACAGGAACAGTCTGCGGCAGATCTGCGGCAGGACGAAACTTTGCTCCAGACTTGCCGCATACCAGTACGCCACAGGAACAGTCTGCGGCAGGTCTGCCACAGGAAATCCCATTAAAGTCTAACAGGGCCAATTGAAACCAATCATCTCATGCATATTCATTATTACTTTACACGTGTGACAGAAAAATACATTTATCATGATTTGTTAAGCAAATTAAGACAATGCACATCATTTTTGTGATTTCTATTTTCCTTTTGCCATTATTAACCAATAGATTATTGTGTCTGATCATGTTACAATTACATTCACGTTTAAGCAATAGATATATTGATTGCTAACCAAGAAACTATGATTACTAACCAAGAAACAATATACATATTTAGTATATATATGTGTACGAGCCTGTGTCACTTTAAATGTTACTCTTGAATACACTTCAAATGATTAATGTGATGAAGTTAATACAATTGAGAATAGAATATACCTAATTGGTAATATAGATATATATTGGTATTACCTAATTGGTAATATCGATATTGCCAATATCGATTATGAAGTATCAATCAGTTTATCACTGGTTCTTCTACATGCATACTTTATTGCCACGTACTGGATATGAAAGAGTATGCGGCAGGTCTGCAGCAGGTCTATATGAGATATGAATATTCATGACGAAGAATCTGCGGCAGGTCTGCAGCAAGTCTGCGGCAGACCTGCCGCAGACTCTTCATCATACTGAAAGAGTATGCGGCAGGTCTGCAGCAAGTCTGCGGCAGACCTGCCGCAGTCTCTTCATCATACTGAAAGAGTATGCGGCAAGTCTGCAGCAAGTCTGCGGCAGACCTGCCGCAGACTCTTCATCATACTGAAAGAGTATGCGGCAAGTCTGCGGCAAGTCTGCGGCAAAACTAATTAGCATGTGAAAAAGATGACTGTCTGCGGCAGGTCTGCTGCAGATCTGCGGCAAGTCTGCCGCAGGAGTATGCGGCAGGCTCATTTCTTTCCTATGGGGATTGTTCATATTTGTATGCATGTACTTACGTTTTTAGACATTATATTAAGAAAAGTATATATTATGCTGTATATGTTTGTCAAATCAAAACACCTCTTTCAAAATACTTATACCATTTTGGTGATATATATATATATATATATATATATATATATCTTATAAATGTTATGTATTGTATGCATAGAGCCAGAGGGAGGTTAGATCGTTTATTTGAACAGAGAGTTGCACCTTTCTGGTTTTCAACCAATAATAATCTTCCAAATCGTAATGATATTTCATGTAAGGTCATCAATCACTGTAAAAGTAAGATAGCAGGTAATGTACAAACAATGTAGACTATATTTCACTTTGTGAAAACCATTACTTGGGTATATGATTTATGTTTTGTTTTTATTTTTGTATGAAATATTGATGTCAAAGTAAAAAGAAAATAAAATCTTGGTGTATGGATACAATGAAATGAGTACGCAGCTTTTTTGTGTTTATTGCTAGTAAAGGAGGTACATGCATGTCAAATAGTTTTATACAATAATACGACAGATAACAATAACTGAAATAATGATAGTAACATTTCTTGATTCTAAGCGCTTTACTATTATTACCCAGACAGAAAACATAGGAGAGGGGAAGAAAGGGGATTGGTTTGTAGGTGACAAGACCGAGAGAGGGAGAGGGGCCAGATGTAAGCAGTGAGGGCATAGGCAACTACTAGCACAAAGGCTTTCACCGTCCTTCTAGGTCCCCATTTCTCTCCTGGGTATGGGGTGGTAAATGTAGATTAGTACCTTGCCAAAGGACTGCCGTGCCTGGGATTGAACCCATGACCTTTGCATTTCAATTCAAGTGCTTAAACCACTCGACTACGACACTTCTACATGTGTATGTATGTATGTTTATGATATGCGCTATACAAGAACCGAATATTATTATTTATCATTTTCAGGCCTTGATAGCTCTCAATTTCAGTCTCTTTCAGGCTTCATATATTGTACAGCTGATTTATGGTATTCTGAAAATATACGTGAGAGTCTCCTTTTTTGTTATCAATTGATGAAACCAACTGATTAATTGCAATTGGTATCCCTGATATGAGAGAATGGGACTGAAAGGTAGAAGGATAAAGAAAAAAGAGAATACAAAGGAGATTTACAGAATGAACTGAGAAGTAGAGAGAGATAGAGAGAGAGAGAGAGAGAGAGAGAGTCTCGGAAAGAGAAAGAGAGAAAGGATGTGAAAGAGGGAACATATAATTATTTGGAGCTTTATGGATCTTGACAGGAATATCAAGTGTGATAGCAGTGCCAGAAGAGAGAGATCAAAACTTACAGACAGAAGAGGTTGAGAGCGAGGTAAATTAAGAGAGAAAGGAAAGGAAAACAAAGAGAAAGTGAGAAGGAGAGAGAATGAAATATAGAAAGAGAACAAAAGAAAAGAGAGAGATAGAGACATGAATAAACAAAAGAAAGTGAGAGAGGGGGACGAGAGGAAAGGGAGAGAGAGAGGAGAGAGAGAGAGAGATAGAGAGAGAGAAAGAGCGAGAGAGAGATATAAATAAGAGATAGGGAAGATAGAGAGTCCCTAAGTGGCAGGCCCATAACTAGTGAAAGGAAAGATAATTATTAAAAAAGATGAATATAATTACAACCCGTCAAATTATCTTTACTCAATTTCTATCACAATACACTGGTTAATTTATCGGGACGTAATCCAATTACCTTGAGTGACCTTGCCCATCTTTGAATGACACGCATGATCAGCGTCTCTTTCACTAACCAAGGAGACGTGGACAAAAGAGATGAATAATGAATAATATTGGGAAAGGTACGTGTACTTACGGATGCAAAGATCGGGAGCGCTCCCGTCCTCTTTTCTAAAAAGATATTTTTTCTGTAATATAGTATTTATATATTCAATGCTTAGAGGGACACGGTTTTAACTACATACCAAGGTGATGTAGAAAATGTACTGTGCCTGGAGATGGGGTTGAGATGCATAGTGCCGTCTCGAAAACACCGAGGAGCTAGAGTTGTAACCGTTTCCCGAACATTTAGCAGCAAATATTGGTTTGGTTTGTATATACCGAATATACTGCTTGTGTATTTTGACAATGGGATCAGTTTACATGATATGCAGTTCAAATTGTATTTGAATATTTGGGGAGATTTACGAATCTAACAGAAGTGGGCTATCCACTCTGCGCCTCCTTTTTAATTGAATGCAGAACATAACCGGTCATATATTTCGCTACACTGCCCAGGCCAGCAGTCAATAGCGAATCTATTGCATGCAGTTTTGACCACTCACGAGCCTAGAAGAAGTAAATAATATGTCACAGATAATAACGATCAAGTTGCCTTTGAATAAAGTCCCCCATGAATTGTACCGCCTGTGAGCTAGTATGCCCTTTGAATATGATATAATGCTATGATTCCAGAAGGATGACCCCTGAAAAATATGAAAATAATATGTTAGCTTGTTTATTGTTTTTATATCAGTGTGGGAGAGTAAATCAGAATAAATGTCCCCTTGAAATCGTTTTGTTATTGCCCTCATATTTGCGCGTGGCAGGGAATAGTTTAATGTCTGGACCAGAGGCGTACAAAGCGGGGTAGGGGGGGGGGGGAGTATAGCGCTAGGGGCTGCATCCCCCCCCCCCCCCGCGTGTCTCACACTCCGTATAATTTGTAACGTCCTGACAATTATAGCAATAATAATTGATTGAATGCTTCTATGAATGCAGCACAGACTAAAAAGAATTCAGGTTTATTTTTTACCTCTTAGTAATACGGCGTAACATCAATTCTAAACCTGTATATTAACAACAAATACATGAAAGGCCTTAGCAACAGAAAAGGGCTACTTTCTAAATAATAATTGGTTGGTCCCACTAGACCGATTAATGAACTCGAGCATCATTTTGCCGATGCTCATGGTCGACACTTTTTGATATTATTGTTGATGTTGCTGTTTTATTTTTGTTCTTCGTTAGTTTATTTCTCCCACTCAGACACCTCGAGCACGTTGATTAAATCATTAATAATTGATAGGATCTCTTGTACCCTTTTCATCGAGGCAATTAGGAAATGAATTTGTGGACATTTTTCACGTGAGAGGAAGGTATCATCGGCTTTTGAACCGTATTGTGTTTTTCACAGAGGTAACTTATAGTAGCAAACATTATCAGAAAGATGAGATAGAAACGGATACAAAAGGCGAAAGCTAGGAAGAGGGGGTATGGGAAAGAGAAATAGAGAGAAAGAGAGAGGGGGGAGAGAGTGAGAGTGAGTGAGAGAGAGATAGAGAAAGAGGGAGAGAGAAAGAGAGAGAGAGAGAGAGAAAAGAGATAGTTAGATAAAAGAGAAGAAAAAGATGAAGAGAGAGATATGGAGAGAGAGGGAAAAGGGGGTAGGATTTTTCATTTAAAAAAAACGATGACTTAGCAACATAAAATCCTCTATCAAACTATCCGCCGATTTATTTTTTTCGGAGGGGGGGGTATCTCGAGCCAAATGCATCAATTCTATTTTTTGATTGCTACTTACCTCATCATTTCATCAAAATTGATTGATTGATTGATTGATTTTTATTCCACAAGCTTCCAACATACAACAATATACAATAATAACACGAAAGTTCGAGAGCTTATTTCCAGTGGGGTCCCTTACAGACTTGTATAAAATTAATAACTTGAAATAGTAATATGTACAGACAGATAAGAAAATTAAAAGAACTACTTATTAAAGATAATAATAATAATAACAACATTAAACTGATGATAGAAATGATATAAAGTACAAGAAGAAAAAGAAGAAGGAGAAGAAGAAAAAGAGGAGAAGGAAGAAGAGGAAAATAATGATGAATGTACGAAAACATAAGTATATACAACATGAAAAAGTATGAACCGACAGAAGAATAAAAATTTCAATCATATAACATGTCATTCACTTCTCTTCTCTGACTGTCAAGTATTAGTTATTCCTTTAATTTCCTCTTAAAATGATCATACTTTCCTATTTCTTTTACACCATTGGGAAGGGAATTCCAATGTTTTATGGCATTGTAATAAAACGAATTTCCAATACTACCTACTCTTTCTGTATAAAGTTAAAGTTGAAGCGGCTATTTCTTGTATTATAATCATGTACGTCAGTAACAAGATCGAAGTTGGATCAAATATAATGATTCGACCTAGTATGATATATTTTATGCACGTGATGCAATACGACTTGTTTTGATCTTTGGTCGACTTCAAGAAAACCAGCCTTAGAAAGTTCGCTGTAGCCAACATGAGTTCTTGGACCAGAACAGATGATAAATCTCACCATTTTGTTCTGTATAATCTTCAACTTCTTTTGATCTGACTTCAGGCGCGTACACAGGGGGGGGGGGGGGGGGGGGGGGGGGGGGGGGGGGGATTTGAGGGGTTAACCCCCCCCCCCCCCCTTTGCATTTTTTTTTTTTTTTATTTAAAAAAAAATATTCCCATGACTGGCCTAAAAAAGCTGACCTTACCCCCCCCCCCCCTCAACGGAGCAAAATGTCATATTTTCAAACTTCGAGACCAAAAAAAAAGGGAAAAAAGTGTCCTCTTACCCCCCCCCCCCCCTCCCCCCCCCCCCCCCCCCCTCCCCCAAATAAAATTCACAAGTTTTGTTATGGGCCTCGAAATGTATTGAAATATGCTTCAAATTAATGATATTAAATAGCGATAGTTCGTTCTGCGCGTTCTGCGCATATCACTTCTTCTTCTGGGATACTCCTCAACGTTCCGTAAAGAACCAAGCGAGGAGGATGAGGGGTGCGCACTGTGCTTGTTTAGTTCTTATTGCTTGAGTCTTGGTTGCGGAAAAAGTTGGTTGCTTGGAGTTTGAAGGTGTCGTTGTTCGTGGTCCTTCGGATGTCAGAGGGTAGTGAGTTCCAGTCATTGATGGTGCGTGGAATGTAGGCAGAGGTGGCCCTCCCGGGGGGCAGGGGGGCACAGTGCCCCCCCCCACACTTTTTCAGATGCCCCAAAAGTGCCCCTTTTTACATAGGAAAAGTGCCCCTTTTATTTTGTAATAAGTGCCCCTTTTACATAGGAAAGGTGCCCCTTTTACTTTGACAAGTGCCCCTATTACTTAGTTAAAGTGCCCCCTCCCCCTTTTCACCCCTGACGAGTGCCCTTTATATTTTTGACTCGTGCCCCTTTTCCTTCGACATGTTCCCATTTTCCTTTGCAAAAAAAAAATAGAATTTTGATCAAGTACTGGCGTCATCACCTTGCCAAAAGGACCCCTAATGATATGCATCATTCACCGAACCGCGATGCGCTTGGCGGTTACAGTGTGTTGCCATGCCAACCATACCATGGTAATGATGATGCTATCCGATCTGAGAATAGTCTTCCAGGCCTCCTCTCTCGTTGGTCGGAACGATGCATGATCATTGATACCGTAGTAGCAAGTCTGATAGGGTTTCTTTCTACGCCACACCGAAGAGAGAGTTTTATCCTTTCCTCAAAATCGTAACATTTTACTAGCATCTTGATTGATAATTCGAAATTCGCTGATACTTACATTTGAATGTAAACATTAAATGCCTTCTGCAAACTTTCGACGAGTGGTTCGGCGTTATATACCAATTCATGCTCTGTCTTCATAGGGGTTCGATGCAACTGTGATGGATTGTAATATCATCTGCTTTTAAATGTCATGATTCTTAAACTAATTGGTTTGGAGGAACTGACAAAATTCATTAAGCTGTCTACTGTTGTAAACTGACATTTATCGGATAATCAAGAAGGACATCAGCTTAGAGATATTCTAGTTACATTTCCTTTACAACTGCACGAAAGGGAGGGAAACAAGGGAGTCATGAAGACCACGAGGAATCTTGCAGCTTCTCAGGTATGAGGGATGTTTACCCTTTACTTAATCGATGCGGATGGACTGCGGTGCTGGTGGTAGTGGTGGTATGGTGGTGGTGGTGGTGGTGGTGGTGGTGGTGGTGGTGGTGGTGGTGTTGTTGTTATAAGTGCTGGTAGTAGGGCTTTTGATGGTGTTGTTGGTAGGGGTGGTGGTAGTGGTGGTGTTGTTAGTGTTGGTAGTAGGGCTAGTGATGGTGTTGTTGGTAGGGGTAGTGATGGCGGTGGTGGTGTTATTAGTGGTGATAGTAGGGGTAGTGATGGTGTTGTTGTTAGGGGTGGTGATGGTGGTGGTGGTGTTATTAGTGGTGATAGTAGGGCTAGTGATGGTGTTGTTGGTAGGGGTAGTGATGGCGGTGGTGGTATTATTAGTGGTGATAGTAGGGGTAGTGATGATGTTGTTGTTAGGGGTGGTGATGGTGGTGGTGGTGGTGTTGTTAGTGGTGGTTGTACGGGTAGTGATGGTGTTCTTAGTAGGGGTGGTAATGGTGGTGGTGGTTGTGATGTTGATTTTTTTATTTTCTCTTTTCTCAAGCGAGACTTTATATTTCCATAATATGGAAACATATTTACATTAATTACTCAATGATTGAATGAAAAATAACATTGGTAAAAAAATGATATTAAAATAATTCTTCCACATTTATACATTCTAAAAATGTTAGGAACGACTTAAATTTATTTTTAAAAAGCATGCGGGTAAATAACAGAACTATCGCCGATCTTTTTAACATAACATTTATTAAATTGCATATTGCGAAAAATTTAAAATAATATTGAGATAAGTACATTTCTTGTTTCAACAAAAAAAAAAATTTGTGTGTATTTGTAGTAAGACTGGGAATAGATGCAATATCAAATTTTTTGTTTTTTTCAAAAAAATTTGAAAAGTTAAACGTGAATCGACTTTTTCACAAGAGTTGCATAAATCATAATGCACAATTTGCCATTTATATATACTTTTTAAGGCAATAATCCTGTGAATCATCTTTAAATTAAATTGTTTAACTTTATTTTTAAGGTTTCGCTTTATTTTAAATGAGAATACATCCTTCCAAATAAATACGTTATCTAAATATAGAAAGGAATTTAACAAAAAAAGAAGATTGGTTCTCCTCACTTCTTCCGTATTAACAAACGGTAGTAATCTTTCACTTTCATAACAAAAACATTTACTTTATCCCCTGTTTCTATTTCTATAATATTGGAAATATCATATTCATCTTCAAAATCAATGACATCACTTAATCTATCTTACCAACACTGCGGAAATGCTGTCTTTAATTATGAAAAATCATGTTTAGTGCATATCGAATTCATACATTTTATATTACAATTGAACTGTAAACAAAGTAAATCCCCTATTTTATCTGACTCGTATATATACATGTCTGTCCCATTATAGCCATCATCATTAAAGAATCGAAATGTCCATGCCAACCGAAATGAAGATATTTTACTAGCAATATGAATAATATTCAATCCACCATTTTCAATATCATGTATAATTATATTAAGTTTCATTTTATCTTTTTGGGAATTCCATGAGAAACAAAACAATAATCTATTCAATATCTGAAAAACACGTTTTGGTACTGTTACAACAGTTTCCGTATGCAAAATTTATGACGTAGCTAACATTTTCAAATCAATTATTTTACTATGAAAGGTATTTTCCACATATTTAATACATTTCGAATTGTTTACATTTTTACATTCCAGTTTAAATCTTGTAACAATTTCTTATTTTCGCCTAAACATACTCCGAAATATTTAACAGGTTGAAACGTATATATTATGTAATTATTGAAGAAAAAAATCCACAATATTCAGTTTCATAACTTCTGTCAAATTCCAATTTTTCTTCTGGACCTGCATAGGTTATATAAAGTAGACCATTATCAGAATTCACACATAGTGTCGTGTTGGGAATTGGGAAATGTTAAAATAGCGAAACCTAAATTAGCATTGAGTATATTAATCCCTTCAAATGTTTTATTTTGTCGTATTTTACTTGCTAGTATTTCCAATACTAAGTAATGTCGATAATGGGTTACCCTGGCAAACTACTCTTTCAATAATAAACTTTTTTTATCCATCAATTATTGATCACACGACCAATAGCGTCAGTCTAAAAAATCTTTATCAAGGTGATAAAAGATTCTTTAAATTGAATTTACCGTTACATGAATTAGGACAAATGGGATAAATTGTCGATTCATTTTGTTTTATCCAAAAGAATATAGTCCCTGAACTATTGGATGTCTTTAAATAATCAATCACATCTTTTTCTGCTGCGGATCTTTTCCTTTTGAAACCTCATTGATCAGTTGAAATAATACTTGATAAAACACGTTGAAGTCTTTTAGACACTGCTCTTGCCGCAATTGTATAATAACCAAATATGTCTCATATTGTCTAGATATCTCCTATCCCTCTTCTTAAATAACAATGTATTATGCCCTGCCTTTGGGAAGAAGATACATTTTGTTTTTGATACCCCGTATTTAAACTTGCAATAACCAACTCTTTAATTTCTAACCAAAATACATTGTAAAACTCCGCACTAAGACCATCACTTCAAATTCCTTTTCACTTATAACCCTTCACATTTCAATGCCTCTTCATCGGTCAGAGTACTTACAATTAAACAATTGAAATATTTATCAACATGAACATTCGTGAATTTCATTTCATACTCTTTTCAAAATACCTTTGAATTTCCTGTAAAACCTCTTCACCATCCTTTATAATTTTCTATTCATATATAAGCTTTCTATTTCGTTTTTCTGCCCATTACGTTTTTCAACTGTAAACAATATTTGCTTGCTTTTCACCCTTTTCAATCCACTTTGACCTCGATTTTACAAACGCCCCTCTTAATTTATGTGTATAATATTTATCTATTTTCTTCTGTGCTTCACACTTCTTACTAATAATATTTTTTTTAATTCTTATCTAGCTGTTCACTCAAGGTATCATATTTCTTTTTAAGTTTATTAAAATCATTTTTGTTAACATTATATTTTTGGTTACAGTATATATATAACATCGTAATATCTTTTATCTTTACTTTACATACATAACTATCTCGATCTATTAAGGAGACACGAACGAACGAACTTTACATATCTCCTATTTTTCCTGTGGTGACAATTGTATGTATTTTAACTTAACTTGTTTAATCAAATTACTTACACTAGTATGATACTCTGCATCCATTTAGATATTATTGTTTATCTTTGCCCCTTTCTAAAATTTCAAATTTAAATTTTAAAGAAAGAGCATTATTGTCGCACTTTAAAGCCAGACGGATGTCCGTAGATTGAAGTAAATGGCATATCTTCTTTGACATTAACCAATAATCCAACCTAGAAAATAGAGAGAGAAAGGGAGATCTGCTTCCATATGAATTGACTCTTGTCTAAATATAAATGTTTCCAAATATCTACCAAGTTGCACTGTTTTTAAATTACCTAAAATAATACTTCGGAAGATTACCTGAAGATATACCATGTGTATCAATTTCCTTTTTTGAAAACAATTCCCCTCCTACAATCAAAATATTATTTTATAAAAAGCTTCTTTTCCCGATTCTTTTTTGGCAGGAGCATAAACATTCAAAAGAAAATATCACAATTCATGAAAGCTCAAACTAGTAGCCATAGTTCTGCCGTCACTTTTAATAAAAGTACGTATTACATAAATTTTCGGGTCTCTGTTAATTAAAATTGAGACACCTTTCAAATGATTGGTTCCATTATTGCACAAACCTGTACCCATCAATTTGTTGCAAATTATGCTTTCTAGATCGTGACACCAAAACGTTTCTTGCAAACAAATAATATCGCATTGTTTATGTTTAAGGCTAAATATATTTTTTTTCTCATTTTAACTCTTCACGAAGACCCTAGCGTTTAAAGATATGAAATGCAAAAAAGGATTCATACTAATGAATTAAATATATAAATTATACGTGCTAATGATGGTGGTGTTTGTGGCGGAAATGGAATAATGGTGGTGATGGTGGTAAAGGTGGTGGTGGTGGTGGTGGTGGTGGTGGTGGTTGTGGGAATGGTGGATGAGGTAGTGGTAATGGTGGTGGTGTTGGTGTCGCTGATGGAGTTGTTTTGTTGGTGATGGTGGTGGTTGTGATGATGATATTGGTGGTGATAGTGATAATTGTCATAACAAGGATCATAATGATGATGATGATGGTGATGATGATAATGATGATGATTAGGGTGATGATGATGGTGATGGTGATGATGATGATGATGATGATGGTGATGGTGATGGTGATGATAATGGTGATGGTGATGATGATGGTGATGGTGATGGTGATGATGATGATGATGGTGGTGATGATGGTGATGATGATGGTGATGATGATGATGATGATGATGATCATGGTTAAGGTGGTGATGATGATGGTGATGATGGTGATGGTGATGATGATGGTGATGGTGATGATGATGGTGGTGATGATGGTGATGATGATGGTGATGATGATGATGATGATGGTGATGGTGATGGTGATGATGATGGTGATGGTGATAGTGATGATGATGATGATGGTGGTGATGATGGTGATGATGATGGTGATGCTGATGATGATGATGATGATCATGGTTAAGGTGGTGATGACAGTGATACTAGTGATGGCGATGGTGATGATGATGATTAGGGTGATGATAATGGTGATGGTGATGATGATGATGATGATGATGGTGATGATGATGGTGATGGTGTTGGTGATGATGATGATGATAATGATGGTGATGGTGATGATGATCATGGTTAAGGTGGTGATGACAGTGATACTAGTGATGGTGATGGTAATGATGATGGTGATGGTGATGATGATGATGATGATGGTGATGATGATGGTGATGATGATGATGATGGTGATGATAATAGTGATGATGATGGTGATGATGATGGTGATGATGATGATGATGATGGTGATGGTAGTGATGATGATGATGATGATGACGCTTATTGTGTTCTTACCCGACCTTACTAATATAAATTCAAATTAATGCTCGGTCATAAACAACCAGAAGATATACGGCTTTCTATCGTATCTGAGGGACTTTGATCACTGAGAAAACAATGCCTTACTAAACGCCTGCCAGTTTCAATACCATGATTATCATCATATCGCTCAATAAACTTACCTAATTTGGTAAAAGCTTGATCATTAAATGGAATTCATTAACCCTAGATTATCTAAATTTTAGTCAATGGTGAAATTATGATAGTCTACCAAGAATTTAAAGGCAGATGATAAAGACGGTGCTTATAATATTTCTTACCCAAAGAAGCCTAATCAGCTTCAATGCTGTTCTTTGTTAAGGCCCTGTAATTACCCTTATCCCAGCGATTTCCAGGTACTCAATTATTACACCTGGTTGGACAGTAGGAAAAGAGAAGTTGATTAATGTCTTGACGAACGACGTTAGTAGCTTGAAAATAACGAAACTAAATGTTTTATTATTATTGTATTTTTTTTCTATAGGTCCTTGTGTTGCTTCTGACTGCGAGTGTTGTATACCCAACCCATGGCGGTAAGTTATTTTAAGTGTGATCAGGCTGTTATCGTTGCTAGATGAGCCGAATGGTATTGTTAACAAAAACCAATCAATTTCATGACACCGAAATGAAAACACATTCCCTTCCGTCGACGGTTCTTTTCCTACGTCTTCCTCTGTTATCACAATATATGTTGGGATCCCGCGGAGCGTTATGAAGACAGAACATTTAATTTAGAGTTCAACAGGTATCAATAGGAGAGCGCACTATTCAAATAGGTGGGCACCTACCAAATTGATTATTTTCTCTGATACAAAACGACTGCAAGCAAATCAAGCCACCAGCTCACGCTGTATCCCTTCTATATATAATTTCTGTTTAGTATGTCAGTTTCAATTCATATGTTCAAATTATGTACTGTCAAAAAAAGATTGTAGCATTTTATATTCATGTACATTTGAATTTGAAGAACAAAGTATGTATAGAAACAAACAAATCAAATTCAAGATTGTTATGCCATCATTTATTCATCGAAAACATGTTCTTCTGAAATCCTCTTTGATCATCTTCGTTGTTGATTTTTACCTGGATATAAAATAAATGTTTTCATTGAGGTCTCTGCGAGCGAGTAAAACGAGAGAGAGAGAGAGAGAGAGAGAGAGAGAGAGAAGAATTGATAATCCTAAATAGCTTTTTTGTTTTGTTAATCCATAGCGTGTTTTGCCTTTTGAAAAGGGTTCATTGAGCTGCAATGTTATGTCTTGTTAATGGAAAGTCTGTGACATTACCAAATACTGTATCGTATTTCGTCATTCACTGTATTGTGGTATTGGTATGTTGGATTTTGTAGTCACATGTTTCCCTATAATTGTTGAGCTCATGGCCATGCTAAATATTTATAATATTGATAATAATAATAAGAGTGATAAGAAAAAGAAGAAGAAGCAGGCGAAGTAGAAGAAGAATTATAATAACAACAATGATAATAGACGTTTGGATGCTGTCTTCCTTCTAGAACTTCTTCTCCAAAGCGAACAGGGAAAGAATATAGGATTTCCCGGCCAAATTCGCGAGTTTGTCATTCAAATTAATTTGTCTTGCGTTCAAATTCGACGGTTTTAGGGCAGTCAGATATATCTTGGGTTTATATTCCCTTTTCTAGTTCGTTAGAATCTACGTATGTTTCATTCAAATTAATCTACAATGTGCTTCTTTCGCTATTTGGTCATTCGATTTGGCGCAACACGATTTTCTGACAACGCGACGGTGTACTTTTAGCATTCTAATTCATTTGTAGCATTCAAATTAGCACTTTGTGCACTTAAAGATGAAGTTGAGTTCTGGTCATTGGATTGCATTGTGAAAGAAACGGTGTGGAACCGACCAGAAAAGGCTGATCATCTAGCATATAAGAATTTGTGTGTATTGCAAGGTTCTGGAGTAATCAAAATGATAAGAAATTTGGCCTAGTCTTGGTAAAGTTACACACTTGCACAGAAAGATGTATATGGGACTACACGAACACGTGGCGTAAAAAGCCGGCCCCCCGATTTTTACGATGTTACATGCATATTTAGAATATGAAGGCATTTGAAGAGCTATGCTTTTCAGGGAACATGTCTTAACTGATGTTCTTCAACACTTGCATAATAAGAATGAGTAATGCTCACAAATTATTTTTCACCTCTTCCCAGAACTCAACCTTCTCTTTAAATTGATGGTCAATATACATTTCTCGTTTATTACACACTTTTTATAGCTCATTCTTTTTCTTTCAAGATTGTTTCTTCATGTGTATTTCATCACATTTCATTTTCTTGCATTTATACACTTTTACTTATTAGATTTATCTGATATTCATCAGCACTTAAGTTCGATTGTTAAGAAGAAAAAAACGACTTGCATCTAAATGTTTATGTAAGGAAGTTGTTTTTCTTATGTTTCATCATAAATTTATCATAATTTCATCATAATTTCAATATGGAAGAAGGGTAAAATATTGTGACTGGGGTGGGGACTAGAGTCAACAATTTGAACATGATTCATTATTTAGCCATGTATTTAGCCATCGATCTGCTGGCAGGCAAGTAAACTATGAAACTATGAAACTAAGAAAAACAGATGGGTGTGCCGAGTATAAGAGACGATGTGAATTACTTTTGTAAAATTCTGAGTCTGTAGTAAAAAGGGGCGATTGAGAGTACCCCCACCTTTCCCGGATATATGAACATTTCCGTGCAGAAATGCCATATCCCTTGATTTCGCCCCTTCTTTACTTTATGTCTGACTACACCAATCTGCATTGACCTGAAAATAAATAAATGGAATGACAGCTTAGACCCCAATGGCAAATCATGCATTTTAACTGCATTATTTAAAAACTGTAAAAGTTTGTTGCAATTCTTCCCCCTAACATTCCTAACTTAAATAAAAAATATTACGAATACGAATGACAGGTGTTAATTTGAATGATAAAAATTACGCTTCGACAAGGGAATTTTAATTTGAATGCTAGTTGAGCAGTTTCTGAATTGAATGACAGATCTATGAAACCCTTCGACCAAAATCCTAAATTAAATACAAAAACTGGAAAATTGAATGATAATTGGCATGGCAAAGCCGATCTGCGCTAACTAATGCAAAGTAAATGAATTCGAATGACAAACACGCGAATTTGGCCTGGAAATCCTATATTTAAGGCAATTAAAGAGTCCGATTGAGTGCCGTATTCTAATGTATAGCATTGCTAAAAATATCTCTTTTCAACCTGTAGTTTAAATTGTTCAACGAATTTATAGTTCTCAACCCATAGGTAATTTGTTCAAAAGAAAGTTTGCTGCTTCTTTTCTATCTCTCAGCAGACACGTCTATCGATCTGATCTTATGTCAGAATGATTCGGGTAATATAGATTGTTCTCCTGGTACAATCAGTATCATTGACTCCCAGTATGGCCGCAGTGCCACGGGTAGTGTGGCCTGCGATCATCGGAGTATCCTTACCACTAACTGTGTAAGTGACGAAGTCACCTATGCCCGAAGCCAGTGTCAGGATCAACAGACGTGTGCACTCCAGTGCAGCTTTAGCTATGATCCATGCCCGAACACCTACAAATATCTCAATGTTACATATTCATGTGAGTATGAGTTTTTTAGCTTTTATGTTTAGCTTTTATGTTTAGCTTTTATGTTTAGCTTTTATGTTTAGCTTTTATGTTTAGCTTTTATGTTTAGCTTTTACGTTTAGCTTTTATGTTTAGTTTTTATTCCTTCTTATTATTTTTTCGTATTCCTCTTCTTCTTCTTACTCTTTCTGTTATTAGTATGGCTTCTTCTTTTTTCATTCCTTACTTCTCCGTCTTTTTCTTCATTAAATAAAAGAAACATATATTCGCTACTTTTTTCTTCTTCGTTCTGCATTTGTTTGTTTGTTGTCTTCATTTGAGCATTTTATCTTAAAACAGCGGAGGAAACCTTCAAAAGGAGGGTTAAAGTTTTCTACAAGGAGGGGAAGCGGTGGAAGTTTATTCTAAGCAACAACACAAATTCAGATTGAAATATAAACAATTGATATCATAAGCCATGTTTATTAAACACATGAATTTTCATTTTTCAATCCATTATGCACAATACTTTAAGAACTGACACTCCTGGCGCCATTGTAAGACACAAAACTTCGGTAGAATTGTAAAAATACATTTAGGAAAAAAAATTAAAGAAAAATATAATGTAGATATACAGCATAATCCATAATTTGTGCATGATAACTTTCCATTGATTTTTAAAACACATTTGGAAATTCCCATCAGTTCATAATTATGAATGACCTGATGGTACCGGGAATTTAGAATAGTGCATGCTAACTCCCCCACACCCACCACACGCTCCACCCGGTGGCTAATTTTTTTCCCCAAACAGGTTTGCCAATGCTAATATTTCCGGTCATCTGATTGGCTGATATGTTATGTCATTAGCAATGACGTAACCCTTAGGGTTAGTGATAGGGTTATCGAAATCATGCAGAATCACTTTTCATTAACCCATCGTTGGCTCAATCGGTAAGGCCAGCGTAATACAAGCTTAGAGTTGTGGATTCAAGTCTCAGTTTATTCATTTTTTTTTCCATTTTAAATAGTGAGGCAAAGCAATAAAAAATTAAAGTCTAATTGTTTGTGACCTCTTTCCAAGCTGCTAATGATGTAGAACATATCAGCCATTGAGAAGAACGGAAATATAAGAAATTGCAAACCTGTTTGGGAATAAAAATTTCGCCACCCGGCTACGAGGCAGTGTAATCCCTCAAACAAAGTCCGCCATGAAAATTCCGCCATCAATGCAACCTCCTGATTAATTACATTGTTGTAACGTCAATAGTCCGTCGCCAAGGTGATGAATTGTTAGTCATAAATGCCTGGTCACGTGTACGCTTCCAACCAATCATTTGATTAGGATCCACGTCATCATGTTTTAATAGTCATTATTGCATGTACTCGAAGGTGAAGTGATCAAACGGCATCAATACACTGTTTTAGATCAAGGAAAAAAAAACACATCTTGATATAGGTTTGACAGGATGTTTTCACTAAACCAATAAGACATGACCCTACAACAGTTGATACGTGAAGGCAAACTCATCGAATTATCTTTTTTCTCTTCATAAATATTAAAATGTTTGAACTACCCCTTTTCCTCTCATACTTACTTACTTTAGTTTACTTTAATACACGGTGTTGTAGGTCTAAGCCTGTTCATCGATCCAGGATTCTCCCATGGTTGCTGGAGGGAGGAGGTTGTGTAATAACATGAGACAATCTCAGTGATAACGTAAAGTAAACAGTTATGTATGTTGTTACTAAAGACAAAGAAATTAGTCAGACACTCACTCAATAGTGTCTGACAGTGAAGTCTAGAAAGTTAACGGATTTCCTTTCATAATTTGAACAATAGGACACTGCTAACGTTTACATTTCATAAATAGGACATACGTGACTTATTCAAAATTCCTGCAAAGTTCTACTGAATTTGATGTTGGCTGCAAACGGGACATAGTACCTTTAAGTGACCATATACCATATATCCACACAATACGTCACATACCTAAAACAGAACTATATATTTCTTGCATGTTCTCTCAAAGGTGGACCATCAGACCCCACAACGCCAGTCATCACAACGGTGAGTAAAGTTCAGTATTTCCTAGTCATGTTTCAAATGTCGATCGCAGTGTTCTGTCATTTTATTTGTTCTTATTCTCTTCTTATTGTCACTATAGTAGTAGCTAAAGAAGCAGCAATAATATGAGCAGTATTAGTAGTTAGTAACAGTAGTAGAAGTAGAAAATAAGCAGTATTATTAGTATTATTAAAGGTAGTAGAAGTAGAAGTAGAAGTGGTAATAGTTGTAGCAGTAGTAGTAGTCGTAGTAGTAGTAGTAGTAGTAGTAGTAGTAGTAGTAGTAGTAGTAGAAGTAGTAGTAGTAAATAGTAGTAGTAGTAGAAGTAGTAGTAGTAAATAGTAGTAGTAGTAATATAAGCAATAGTAGTAGAAGTAATATTAGTAGTAGAATAAATAGTAGCAGAAATAGTTGTAGTTAGAAGTAGTCTAGGTGTTCTCTTTTGTCTTCTAATCTTTATCGTATTATTAGGTGGTCTGTCAACGACAGATCACCTATTGATTTCGCTAGAATTTTCTTTATTCTTTCTTTCTTTCTTTCTTTCTTTTTATTTCTTCCGTACACTTTTTTGTGCACACGTTTACTCGAAATCGACATGGTCAATTTCCTTTGAATTTCTGTCAGTCATCAAGCCCTATGATTTCAAGTCTAATTAACTTTTTCAATTATTTTTATTGTTATTATTCTAATTATTAATATTGCTATAATTTGTACTATTATAACTATTATTATTATTATTATTATTATTATTATTGTCATTATTATCATCATCATTACAAACTTTATCTTCCTCGCCATTATCATCATTGTCATTACAAACTGTTTTAGTTACAAATTTAGATAAATGTCATACTCGAAAAGTTTATTCATGCAATTATTTTGTTAAAAGTTTAGTGTAAATTTAATTTGGAAGAAAATTGTCAAATCATCATCATCTTGTGATTGAAACGTGACTAGGTGTGCATCTCAGTCACTGCAATTCAAGTCTAACTCATGAAAATGCAATATGCTTATCCCCCACGATCTCCCGGCGGCACTGCGTAATAATTATATTAATCTTGCCTCTAAAAGAACCCCCCCTGAATAATTCATTTTTAAATCGGTAGAATTTGGCAGCATAACAGCACTTTTTATTCTGTGCCATTTTAAACACAACTTCGATAATTTGTTCGTGTCCCCTGTGTGCGTTTGTATTTCTTGTTAAAGTTATCTTTATGCAAGGGGGCTCTATCTGACATGTCTATTTTGACCAAAACTCTCTATTAATGTTATGCAACTCAGTTTTAGGAGCATCCATCATACAATACTTGCTTCTTTAGCATGCCCCCTTCGATTAATTCTCATATTTGTGGGTAAAAGGTTTTCCATTATTATTCTCATTTCCCTGGTTACTAATATAAACGGAAATAAATAATTCTGCATGTTTACAAATTTGAGGTAAAGCGTTCGTTATGAATAAAACCACATTCATACACCACCTCCCCCTTCCCATCCCTCACTCTCTCTCTCTCTCTCTCTCTCTCTTTCTCTCTCTCGCTCCCTCTCTCTCTCTCTCTTTCTTTCTTTCTCCCTCTCTATCTCTCTCTCTCCGTCCCTTCCTATCGGCTTTCTCTCCCTCTCTCTCTTCACTCCGTCTCTCTCTCTCTCTCTCTCTCTCTCCCTCTCCTCCACTTGACGTTGACAAGTATACAGTGAACCCAAGTATTGCATATTATGCCAATCAAAATATGTTCCTGTGTTGTTCTATAATAGGAGGCTACTACTCCCACTGCTGCTGCTACTGCTGCTGCCGCTACATGGGTTGTGGTTGACAGCAAGATTAGTAAGTATAAAGCTAGATCTACTGGAGTTGTCTCTGATAATCACTCAGAACCTCTTAAAACCCCACTGTCCTACGTGTAGCTACTTGCTCCCTCTATATAGAAAACTTCCCAAATCGGTGCCTGTTGGTCCCCATGATTCCTTTTTCTTATGTTAGTTGAGAGCTGAGTTAATGAGATAGCCACCTGTCAGTGACCTCGCTGTGTGGTATAATCCCTTCTGGCCCAGTAGTATTGACGGTCTTTAAGTGTCGTTCACATGCGACGCTGCAATCCCGCGTCGGTATATAATATCTCTGTTTGATTATTGGTGACGGAAGGAACTTTTTAATTTTATTATGTTGCTCCTTTTCCATTCATATCACACTTTTGATATCATTATATCTGTTTTTGTACATGTAATTCGTTTTATGTTAGTCCTCATTTTTTTTTAGATAAATGTCATCTTTAACCCTAAAAAGGCCGGGCTATATGAGTTCTTAGTACGGCCGGGGGGGGCATTATGCCCCCCCCCCCCCATAAGATCTTGGTCGTGAAGCGGCCGATCTCCGCGAAAATTTGCACACATGTCAAGTGAAGTGTATAGAATACCATGATAATTTCCATTTTTTGAAAAATCCATTTGCATGATTATGGTAATGTAGGCTAATAAAGTCATAAAAATCACATTGTTACCCATAAATCATATATTATTCATATTTAAAGGGATAGTTGAGTTTTGTTTTCAGACCGCAAATGCCTTCAAAGTGCATGGTTATTGCTTTTATTCTTATCTATAACATTTCTAGTGCCCTTTTAGAACCTAAAATTACTATGAAGGTAAGTTTAGACCCCCAAATGTGTGAAATTTAGCCAATACGAGCATACCAATTCAGCTCCACTTTCGACCGTTAATTAATTATTCAATTAAATTAAAAATAACAAAACATGGGCCGGCTGGTTGTGCGTAATATAAGCAACACGAAAATGTCAACAAAAAAAACCAATATCGGCCTTGGCTGAAATACGACGTAAAAGACGTTATCTCGTTTTTTTTTAACGGTTTTTTCAAATTTTTCAAATTATCTAATATTTGTGGTGGTACACAAGTATTAGAAATCGTTATATTTCAGCCGTCTCTGAACCGATTTTGATCAAACAAAGATGATTTTGTCATTTAAATATTATGTTCTCTCAAATTTGACACTCAGTTTTTCATTATCTCACAAAAATTATTTTGTGTAGCGCCCCCTGCAACAGAACTCAACTATCCCTTTAAGCATTCTTTTTCATATGATATAAATGCATTAGACCATTCGGAATAATATAGGATTTCTTGGCGAAATTCGCGAGTTTGTCATTCGAATACATTTACTTTGTATTTAAGTTAGCGCAGATCAGCTTTGCCATGCCAATTATCATTCAATTTTCCCGATTTTGTATTTAATTTAGAATTTTGGTCGAAGGATTTCATAGATCTGTCATTCAATTTAGAAACTGCTCAACTAGCATTATAATTAATCGTCACTTGTCGAGGCGTCATTTTTATCATTCAAATTATTACCTATCATTCGTATTCGGATTATGTTTATTCAAAATAGGAATATTAGGGGGAAGAAATGCAACACACGTTTACAGCTTTAAAAAAAAATGCAATTAAATACATGATTTACCATTAGGGTCTTTTCTGTTATTCAGTTTATTAATTTTAAAGGACAAAGTATATGTGTGTAGTCTGACATTAGGTAAAGAAGGGGCGAAATCAAGGGATATGGCATTTCTGAACGGACATGTTCATATACCCCGGAAAAGTGGGGATACAAAAACACCTACCCCAGTCATAATATTATACTATTCCTCCATCATGAAATTGTGATAAATTTATGATGTAACACAAGACAAACAACTTCCTTACATGAAAATTTGCACAAATATTGAGACCATCAAGTCCGTAGATGTAAGTCTTTTTTTTAACAATCAAACTTAAAGGCTGATGAATATCTGAAATATCTAAAATATATAAAGAGTATAAATGCAAGAAAATAAAATAGGGTGAAATACACATGAAAAAACGATATAGAAAAAAAAACAATGAGCTATAAAAAGTGTGTAATAAACGAGAAATGTATATTGACCATTAATTATAGTGCATAAAGTGCTAATTTGAATGCTACATATGAATTAGAATGCTAGAAGTACACCGTCGCGTTGTCAGAAAATCGTGTTGCGCTAAATCGAATAACCAAATAGCGAAAGAAGCACTTTGTTCATTAATTTGAATGAAACATACGTAGATTCTAACTAAAACTTCATATATTTGAAATTTAGAAAAAGGAATATAAACCCGAAATATACCCGACAGCACTAAAACCGTCGAATTTGAACGCAAGACAAATTAATTTTAATGACAAACTCGCGAATTTGGTCGGAAAATCCTATAATACAACACAAAAAATTGGAAGAGCCAGCTTATTCCTTATGTTATCTTTTGTTTTGATAATTTCTTAAGTATTTCATTGTTTTTTTAACTTATGTATTTTATTGTTTTTGTTGTTTTATTTCATTTCCTACTACAATTCAACTATTTTGATTCCCAAAACAACCACCTAAACTTTAAACAAGACCCAATAACCCATGTTTGACATATTATTTTTGTACACAAATCACGAAAATGAGCGATTTTCGGGGTGACATGCAAAGACAATAGGTCACGTGACCTTGTAACCGTAGGGCCAATTTAAAAAAAAAATGTTTTAAAAGTTGCGCAAGACTCGAAATAAAAAAAGTCTGCGAGCGGCGGGGCGCCACCCATATGCGTTCCCGAACAATAGGGTTAAGTAGATTTTCTATTGTATTTATATTCAATTTGGTGTGTATATGATCTGCCGATGATCTGCTTTTTGTTTGTAACATCTGTGCTCATAAGATTGAGCTGAGTGAGTAAGCGCAAGACCATCGTCGGAAGCTGTTGTCATTCATTTACACGTACAAATACTGCGGCGGTTTTTATTCAATTTTTCCTTTTTGCGACGGTTTACCACGTCAAATCGGAACGGGTCTTTTACTAGTTATCTACTATTCATCAGTTTGAATTTGAATATGAAACAAAATTAATTCATGCATTATGATAATATAAAGTTGAACTTGTTAATAGCCATCTTTATTTCAGCTAAGTCTACCCTCAATGTTTTCTTTTTTCTTTGTATTAATCAATTATTTCAAAAATAAAATGATTAGCAGAATACTTTCTTCGTACATTATTTGCTTAAGAACATTGTTTATAAAAGAATTTACTTTGTATTTCTTTATGCGTTCTGCTCTAATAGCGGTGACAAGAAAATAGCCAAGTATACGCCAAAACTTGAATGCGTATAACTGCTTTTTTTTAATTTTATTATTACTCCTGGTTACTGGATTTCAATCCTATACGCATGTATGTGCACCATCTCCACTTCAAAAAAACCTAGTTCAGATATGACGCGACACATCCGTAGGGATTAACTTTTTATGATGACGTAAAGCGTAATAAGCGTCGCATTTCTGTATTTAAAAACATAGAGCTCAGTGAAAGTGCGCCAGACTGTTGTTGTGCATATTTGCAATCATCTCATTTTTTTTTTTAATTAAAAAGTATTTTTTTAAAGAATGAAAGAAATTGCGGCGGCTCATTTGTGAACGACCCTATAGGGAACATACTACAACGTTCACATGCATTATAACTAACCATTACTAATACTAATAGGCGCTATTTCTGAGAAATGTAGACATTGAAGGAATTGAAAATGTTGTTTTTTTGTGCTGTACTTGCGCGACGTACGCTACTGTTAGTTTCTTTTACATATAATATATGTAGATTCTATGCCTCTGATTGGTCAAACCTACATGCACGAATTTCACTAATGACTGCTGGGCAGTCTAGCGCAAAGAATATTGACCGGATATTGCTCTGATTGCGCGTACGATGCAGGACTCAATTGTTGCGCCTAAAGCTTACAATAACAATGGATGTACGCGCAGTGCAGTGGGACGCGCCTGTTGGATAAATTTCCTTAGATGATACAAATGTATATAATCGTGTTCCTGGCCCATTCAACCTCTCAATACATGTATTTGCATATTTTCTCATTGCAGAAGAAAAATGCAAAAATAACCATCGTTCTGTCGTAGGTGATCTGAAATGCGGGGGTGGTACAGAGATCGTCGTAACAAGGGGATTTTGCTTGAGCTTTGATCAATGTAAGGATTTTTCTGATTCTGCCTTTTCGTCATGCTCCAGCGATAATAAAACAGACCAATACAATACGTATTGTTCGAGTCTAAGTCAACGTAATAGATGCGACATAACGTGCACCGGTTCGTGTCCAGAAAGTGGGGACGCTTATTTGTACGCCGAGTATGATTGTAAGTCATTTATCTCTTATTCACAAATAAAATAATAATAATAATTACATTAATAGGGCGCTTTATACAGGTGTTTCTAAGCGCACAGGTGATGCTGTCTAAAGCCCCCATCACACCGAACTAGTTCTCACTACGCTCTGGAACCGTCCTAGAAAATCGTAAAACAGGTTGTGGGCGGGGTAGAGTGGACACGCCGCCGGACTGTCGATCACAAGTCCCGCCACGGCACTAATGTCCTTTGGCAAGACATTGATGTACATTTGCCACACTCAACCCAGGTGATGTCAATGGGCACCTGGCAGGAATTAATTCCTTGAAATACCGGAGCGCTGTAATGGCTGCTAGGCTAAAGCCGGGGTAATAATAAATGCTTCTCGGAATATAATTTCTAGATAGACGGCGCTATAGAAATGCCGATTATTATTATTATTATTGTTATTATTATTATTATTATTATTATTATTATAAATCATTCCTATAATTCGATCCTAGTTCGTTAATAAACAGTTCTCAATGCGTCCATCTCGTCTATATCTCATCCACAGTCAGTTCAAACCCATTCTTACTAGTTTGGAGACAGTTCAGCTCGTCTTTATCTCGTTCTTAGTGCGTTTGAACTCGCTCCAAGAGCGTGTGCAACCACGTCCTGGCCCAAGGGTTATACAACCCCAGCGCGTTCTTGTCATTCCTTATTCCCGTTCAACTTCAACACTTAAAGCTCTGAAGAGCAAGACATTCACAGGAGTGAAGCCTCCATCACACTAAACTAGTTCTCACTACGTTTTATAAACTGTTGCCAAACGGGCTCAAACTGAGTTGGAACGGATTCAACGGAGTGAACGTAGTAACAACTGTTTACGATCTGTTTCAGAACTTCATGGACGGGCTCGGACTGGCTTGGACGGGAAGGGTGCACTAGAACTTTGAGCCTCCTCAAAAAAGATTCCCCGTCCTGCAATTGGACGGAGTGACAACGTACTTCAAACGAGATGGACGTACTACGAACGGAATTGTCGTACTTTGATCCTACTAGGAACGTGTTACAACGTGAAGTGGTCGAGCATCAATTAGCAGTAGTATAATTGAACGGAAATAAAGAATGGCAAGAACACGCCGGGTTTTTATAGCCCTCGAGCCTATAAGGGCTCGTTCGAACGCACTAACAACGATATGAGGACGAGTAGAACTGTCCCTGAATGGCATGCTTGGGTTATAAACTAGTGAGAGCAAGTTGCGAACTAGTTAGAATGATCTGGACGTATACAGGGAACGAGGTAGAACTAGTTAAGAACTGGTAAAAAAAACTGATAAAGGACGGGCTTGGACTAATTTGCAGACACAAACCCTAGTCAGTCGTAGAAGAGAGTCTGCACTATAATAATACCATAGGCCATATAATATAGCTGCTCCTGACACAGGTAGCTGGGCAAGGCTTCTCTCAAGGCCCAATGATTTTTTTTGACAAAGTATCTGTAGGGTCTGTGCTTGCAGACTAGGCTTCGGCGGCTAGGAAATGGCAAATTCACCTCTGAACTTGATATGAACTGACTGTAGACGGGGTACAGACGAGATGGACGTATTGAGGAATTTTTATGAACGATCTAGGATCGTATTATAGACATTATTTACACATTCTACCCCTACGATAACCCGTTTTTACGATTTTCTAGGCCGGTTCCAGAACGCAGCGAGAAATAATTTGGTGTGATGGGGACTTATACTGCTGTTAATTGATCCTTGACCACAGCAGGTTGTTACACGTTTCGAGTAGGATCGAAGTACGGCAATTTCGTTTGTAGTACGTCCTCCTCGTTTTAAGTACGGTGTCACTCCTAGCTACTAATTGCAGGACGGGGACGATTTTGAACACGCTCAAAGTTCTAGAGCACTCTCCCGTAGCCAGTCCGAGCCCGTCCATGAAGTTTTTAAACAGATCGTAAACAGTTGCTATTACGTTCAACTTCGTTCAACCACAGTTTTAGCCCGTTTGGCAACATTTTCCAGATCCTAGTTAGAACTAGTTCGGTGTAATAGGGGCTTAACTCAGTATAATTATTTAACTACTCTCATGGAATCTTTTATTTATCCCAACCTGTTCTCGAACATAATATGTATGAATACAAATGATTGTATTCATACAATTCATGAAATTAGTTTGTTTGAATTCATTGTTTTTTCATGAATTAATTAAAAAACTGTGATGTTCTTAACTAAAGAGATTTTTTTGTAGATTGCAGATTAAGCATATTGGAATAAATGTGATGCAAAAGAAGATGACCTAACGACCGTAACCAGATGTAGAGATTAAATAAGACTGATATGGATTTCATCGGCTTTGTTTGGGGATTTACTAGTTTTTCTTCTTTTTGTAAAGGTGTCAGAGTTGGACCGGTAGTGCTGGGGTCCACTACGGTATGTGTATTCGTTTCTTGTTTGTTTATTTAATTCTCTTGTGTTGTTCTGCTTCATTTTGTGTACTTTTTCTTATTCTGTTTCTTATAGCGTTGAAGAGAGCCATAACTTAAAGGTACTTAGTAACATTGTGATGGTTGATTTCACAAATCTGTTGAATCAGGATGCAAAACACGTAAAATTATGTTTGTATGTATGGATTATCCAACTACGTTGCCCCAAATCCGAAATTAATTCACGCAATATGAAGATTTTTAACAAAGTTCAACGGATCGATGTGCGGCTTATCATCATAATCGTTATCATCTTTAAATATCATCATCGTCATCAAGCTTCATTATTATGATCATGGTTTTCATCATGGGAGAAAATTCTCCCAACCATTTTTTGAATTTTCCCAACCGTTTTTCCATGAAAAAAAGACATACAACAGGCTATAAAAATGTAGAGCCATTTTATTGCTTTGTGAGATTTCCATTCACCTAAAATGTAATTAAATTGTAATAATATAATTGGGAGAATTAAGGAATCGATCGGATCACTTTTTTCCGATTTGTACAATGAATAATGGTCCGTTTTCGCTCAAATTTTCAGATTATCTTTAATTGTACATCTAGCATTGCACTGCCTTAGCACCACTATCTCTCATCTAAACAATGTTACAAAGTCCCTTTAAGCTTTTCGACTTGAACTCATCAGAGTAAAACGCAAGAATGAAACAGAAAGCCGAAATCGATCAATATTACAGAAACTAAAAGGAAGCAAGGCGAGAATATAACGAGCGCTGATTGGCTGTCAAAGTTAACGGTAAATTAGGCTTATGCCAGCCGTTTATACCAGGAAACTGAACATCAGTTTTTAAGCGAGAGTCAAGGGCTGACGAAGTAACTTAAAATCATACTTCATTTAAAATTTTGTTCAATTAGTTTAGCTAACAGCGTAGACATAATTTGGAAAGTCGCCGACTTGGTTGATCTTTCTAAACTTGAAGTTGCATCTTCCGAATATTGATCCAGGTTCTAGGACAATTACCCCCTGGGCAATCACCCCCCGGAAATTTACCCCCCGGAAAACTACCCCCGAAGGACAATTACCCCCCGGAAAATTACCCCCCGGAGAATAACCCCCCGAGGACAACTACCCCCAAAGGACAATAACCCCCCGGAAAATTACCCCCCGGAAAATTACCCCCGAGGACAACTACCCCCCGAGGACAATTACCCCCCAGAAAATTACCCCCCGGACAACTACCCCCCGAGGACAATTACCCCCCGAGGACAACTACCCCCGAGGACAATTATCCCCCGAGGACAACTACCCCCGAGGACAATTACCCCCCGAGGACAACTACCCCCCGTGGAAAATCGGGATTCAATAGCAAAAGACGATCTGATACATTGAGAGATGGCTACGAGCCTATAAGACCCCTTCATGAACCCATATTCGTTCAAATACTAGCACGTTGTCTTCCTCGTTACTAAACATTCCCCTTTATATAGAACGGCAGTGCGGCTACTGATTTCCACGAAGGATGTAAGTTTTAGGTAATCGTCAAGTGCTTCTCAAAATGCATAGAAATACATTTCTCTTGAACAGCGTTATTTCAACTTTTTGAGTCATGGTACCCTCTTAAGAAATGAAAAGTTTCTCCCAAATCCCAAAGTCTTCACAGGCTATCTATTTTGCATGACCCAGGCACTCGTCAAGTGCTATGTTCATGGGTGTCGATCCCGGGGGGGGGGGGAGGGGGGTGTACAGTCATTCCTTCCCCCTAAACTATTCACCATCACACAAAAAATGAAGAGAAACATTAATGATGAGAGCCCGATGAGAGTAGTTAATGGTTATTACTCGCGAGATGACCATCAATATACACACTTTGCTATCTCATTTCCATAATACATACGTAAATGAGACATCCGTATATGAGACAAGAATAAATTGAATTCTCTCTCATACGGCTTCATCAGGAATTGATGAGAGACTGAAAGGATACAGGCGCGTAGCCAGGGGGCGGTCGCCCCCCCCCCCCCAAAAAAAAAAAAAACCGCCGGCCAAAAATAAAGAGAGAGAGAGAAAGAAGAAAGGAAGAGGACGTAGGAATAAAAAAGATTAAGAGTCGAGAACGGTACAACGAATCGTCTTCTTTCTCTAATCATTTAATGAAATGTCAAAAGAAATTGAATTTAGACAAGGATTAAGAGTCGAGAACGGTACAACGAAACGTCTTCTTTCCCTAATAATTTAATGAAACGTCAAAGCTTCGCGCAGGAGGGGGGGGGGGACTGAATTCAGACAAGGATTAAATGTCGAGAATGGTATCGTTTTCTTTCTTTATCAATTTAATGAAATGTCAGAGCTTCTGCGCTATGCGCGGAGGAAGGAGAACTACATTCAGACAAGGATTAAGAGTCGAGAACGGTACAACGAATCATCTTCTTTCTCTAATAATTTAATAAAACGTCAAAAGAAATTGAATTTAGACAAGTATTAAGAGTCGAGAACGTAACAACGAATCGTCTTCTTTATCTAATAATTTAATGAAACATCAAAGCTTCCGCGCTTCGCGTGGGACGGGGAACCCCCCCCCCTTCCTGCAGCCACCCCCTATAGGGAGCGCTCTTCGCACGCTTCGCGTGCTCACTACCGCCCCCCTAAAATCAAATCCTTGCTACGCGCTTGAGAGGATAATAACCAAAGTTGCAAGCCCACATGGGTCCCATATTCTCTGAAATGTTATCTTTATTGAGGGTGACTTGAAAAAAAATTAATAAATTGTAAGGGAGGGGGTGCAACCTGCCACACGCTTCTACCTCTTTGTTGCCTTGATCCATTGCCGAAAATATTTTGGCACCTATCATCCCCCCCAACCACGGATAAAAATCGACACCGTTGTGACCAACAATGACGGTCGCATACTACCGGGTACCCATTTAACACCTGGGTGGAGAGTAGCAGGTGCAGGTTAATATCTTGCCAAAGGATATTAGTGCCGGTGTCGTGATTCGAACCCTCGACCTGCGCATATCATACTCCCGCATGACAACATAAATATATAGATAACAGAAATATATAGATAACGTTAATTTCGGATCATGGACGAGGGCCCATTATACAAAGACAAATACACGATCAGCTTATTTAAAAAGTTACAGAGGATGCATAAATGAAATATTACATCTTAATTTCTTTGTTTTGCCATTGTTGGTGAGAGAGGCTGTAAGGCGTACTCATCTGGGCGCAATGTATTGTTGAATTTCTTTAAAAAATGTAATTTCTGTTCTTTACTCGGAAGCAAAACTTCGGGGGAATTGGGCAACTCCCACCCCCCCCCCCATATCGAAGTGAATAATTTGAAAACACTGAAAGGAACTTCACAAATAACATAGAAATTGAAAGTTTATGACATTTTCTGTAAAGAGCAATTTGAAGAGAAGCTTGCATTATTTGTCACAGTGTTACAAATTCCTCGGGGGTGATCGTCATTGGGGGTAGTTGTCTTTGGGGATAGTAAATGTCCTTAGAGGAGGGGGGTAGTTGTACTTGTGGGGAATTGTCCTCGGGGGTAGTTGTCCTGGGGGGGGTAATTGTCCTCCGGGGTATTTGTCATCGGGGGTAATTGTCATTGGGGGTAGTTGTCCTCGGGGGGTAATTGTCCTCGGTGGGTAGTTGTCCTCAGGGGGTAATTGTCCTCGGGGGGTAATTGTCCTCTGGGTAATTTTCCGGGGGGAATTGTCCTTGGGGGGTAATTGTCCGCGGGGGGTAATTCTCCGGGGGGTAATTTTCTGGGGGGTAATTGTCCTTGGGGGGTAATTGTCCTCGGGGGGTTATTCTCCGGGGGGGTAATTTTCTGGGGGGTAATTATCCGTGGGGGGTAGTTTTCCGGGTGGTAATTTTCCGGGGGGTGATTGCCCAGGGGGTAATTGTCCTGATACGATTGATCCATGCTAATAAAGACTATTAGTGATAATAATATAGATATTCCCGCAGTTAGTTTTGCAGATTGTAAGGTCTATTTGTTAAAATGTTCATTCAATTAGGTGAAAACACCTTTTTTCGGCAGCGGAGACTGTCATTTTCATTCGGAAATGTGCTTCAGTCATTCTATTTATGCACTTTGGCCATTCAAATTCATTCCGCCAAGGCGGAAACAAAAAGGGGGATAAGAAGAAGGAAACGGGGAGAGGGAAGGGGATTTAAAAAGAAGATCCCCTTCAAGACCCTTCCCATATTTTTTATTTTTTTTTGGTATGGCTAGGAGTAAACAAGAATTCATTCGTAACCCTTGTGGGCATTTCTTTAAAAAGAAATTATCCTAATGCAAAGGGGCTCTATCTCTGATATATTTCTATTTTGACCAAAATTCTCTGTCAATGTTATCCCACTAAGTTTTAGGGGATAACATGCAAGAACTGCTTCTTTAGCATGCTCGTCCGTTTCGTTTTATTATTAACGTGTTCCGTTATTTTTTTCAGTTCTTCAGTTGTTACATGTGTGTCTTATTGCATTGTTTTTATGTCATTATCGATTTTTAAGGAGTTTTTACATGTTAAATTATGTAAATATTTAAACGGAAATAAATCATTTCAATCAAATCATTCTGAATGTTTACACATTTCAGGTATAGCACCCATTATAAATATGATCACATCCATACGTTTAGATGCTCCACACATCCCCCTCTCTCCCTCTCTCTCTCTCACTCCCTCCCTCTCCCCCATTTGGTGCGGACTAATATACAGTGAACCCTAGGATGGTATATTATTTGTTTCACTTATGTTTTACCTGGAAATTAAAGTATGCCCTGTTTGTTTTCAAATGATAGGAAGCTACTATTGCTGCTGCTACTACTACTGCTGCCGCTACTACTGCTGCTGCTACAAGGGTTGTGGTGGAAAGCAAGATAGGTAAGTATCAAGCTAGATCTACCGGGGTTGTCTCTCATAATCACTCAGAACCTCTTAGGTCTCGTTCACATCCGATCCGAACCCGCGGAGGTGTATATACAATGTTAGTCCAAAAAAAGTTTACACCTAAACATTCATTTATAAACAATCAATTATTATACATCTTATGGAAGCGTGTGTTATCCCAAATAATTTGGTATCATTTTTGTGTGGTATATGGTCACGCTTGGATGAACAGGAGACATGTGTAAGAGTGCAATTATCGACTTGTGCCTGTAATGGTTATGTGATGTTTGTATAAAACAATGGGGATTTGGGTATTAATTCGGTCTTTGCAGATCCAAATGACATCTCCATCAAAATTAATCATCCCACACATATAAAATCATACATGAAGTCACACTCAGTCAGTCAAACACACACATACACACGCACCCGCACACACACCGACACACACGCACACACACAGACACAATTCTTTGCACTCGTACACTCAGATAAATGAAAAATACACGCAGCCAAGTCATTATTACGGAATAAACATTTTTTTTTTAAATCGCAAATTTCCCATTTAATATCAAAATGGAATTTAAAATCAATCATAATGCCATAATGAAAGTTTGGTGCATTAACATGTATATAAATTGTTTCTCTCAAAGGACTCGGTCAGTCTGCATCTTAATGTATGTGAGTGTGTGTGTGTGTGTGACTTTGCTTCTGAAAAAAGGCATATGCAATGTATCTAATTTATGCATTCAATTCATTCGCTCACTTAAATACGTTTGCGCAGATTGATCTTTGAACTCTCTCAATCAATGCCTCCTGTTCATCCAAGCGTTAAGACATAACACACACAAAAAATGATACCACCTGATCCGGGATATAACACTTTTACAAATCGTTTATAGCTGACTTTTAAAATAAATGCAAATTTTCTTTTTCTTAAAACAGTAATGCTTATAACATAGATAAGTAAATACGTGAATAACTTTGTTATGCACAGTTGCAATTATTTTACACGTTAAGGGCTTTTTTCAAAACAGTTACCCATCAGAACGGCACCTCCCTCTTTACCGTATAAGGCGAAGTCCCCCCCCCCCCCCTGGGGTAGAGAGTGGCAATGTAAATGAATATCTTACCGAAGGGTGTGATTATATAGATTTATATACATACCTCTCTTCAGAAATCTAACCATCTTATTGGTAGAAATTGCAGTCGTAATTTTAGCCATTCCCTTAAAGAGACGAACGATGCCAGTAATGATCAATTGTTCATGAGTGATATTCCCGCAAGATTCCGGGTATCCGGATCTCGATTGTAGCTAGGCGTAGATCTACATGTAATGATGAGATGATGCCCCTTTGGAAGCATGGAGATAAACCTGCGTTTTCATTTGACATCTCATTACTTTAGTATCACCTTCAGGATCAAATACAAAAGAGATTTGAATCTCGATTTGGAAATCATTACATTGACCAATTTTGCATGATCGCGCAATGCACGTAGACTACATAGGAATATATGCGTGCAATCTCAATGGGAAGAATTTTAGCACGCACAATCGAGTGCGCCTAAGACTTGGTCTACCTGCAAGTTATCAACCGAGACCTCGATAGCGTAAACAAACTGGTTCGCTATATACAAGATATAATGACTGTTTTAATATTTAAACAAATAGTTGTTTTATAAGGGGACGTTGCATCTTGCCATCACCCCTCGGCACGCCTCGTGGTGATATCAGGATGCAACATCCCCTTGAGCCTATAAAACAACTATTCCTCTCACAGCAGCCATTATATCTATAATATTGACTGCTATAAGAGGCGGTGGTGGATCCAGGGGGCCCGGGGGGCCCGGGTCCCCCTCCCCCTGGGGAAAAAAAACGTGTACAAACACGTTAATTTTACCTTTTGGGGGAGATGGGCCCCCTCCCCTGGCGCTCAAGGGGGGGGGGGGGGGGGGTTGCGATTTTTCAAATTTTCGAGGGCCCAAAAAATATATGTTTTTCTTCGCTTGAAAATGACTGAAAGTTTCAATCATTTGGGAATCGCAGACAAAAAGCACCGTATGGTGTCCGCGCTCGCACAAAGTAAAAAAAAAATAACACGTAAACTTATGGGGATCTTAAACTATAGCTCCTATAGATCTCGAGACTGAACTATTGTACATTTTCGAGATTACCTTGGGTAATGTATTTAACCGTGCTCCTGGCCCATTCAACCACTCAATACATGTATTTGTATATTATCCCATTGCAGAAAGAGAATGCACAGATGACCGTCCTACTATCAATAGTGGTAGTCTGAGATGCAGCAGTGGTACAGAGATTGTCGTAACAAAGGGATTTTGCTTGAGCTTTGATGAATGCGATGACTTTACTACTTCTGCCTTTTCGTCATGCCCCAGCGCTGAAACAACAAGCCTATGGAATATTTTATGTCCGATACAAAGTCAACGTCACATATGCGATATAACGTGTACCGGCTCGTGTCCAGGAGAAGATAGCGCTTATTTCTACGCCGAGTACGATTGTAAGTTAATTATCTCTTATTCACAAAGAAAATAAGCCCAAAAGCTTTCGAGAAATCAAAGCAAGAGCAGTATCAAAAGTGGACTCCCCTATTGGATACCCAGTAAAACCCTTGTTCAAATTACGTGTGTGTGATGTTCGCATGTGTAATGGACGAGGCTATTATATATAAACTTGACTAAGGTGGTTTTTCGAAAGTTTTTGCGATCGCTTTTAATGTGTACCAATCACCCTAAATAAATTAATCTGCTGCGTACAGCTATAAATCATACAAACAACCTTCTAAACAAAGAATTCCCGGGTTTCTATGGAGTATCAAGAACAAAAATATTAATATAAAATTGGACACACGAAACCCAACTCGGGCTTGAGCACGTGCATGCCAGCCCCGTTTTAAACGAGTGCGTACGGGTGCATTGAGTAGTCTTCTTACAAGTCGCATTTTCTGTTACTTTAGAGTTTATTTGCGAAACTCTTCACAGAAGTAATATTTGTATTATTGGGATCGTTTGTTTTTTCTTCTTCTTGTAAAGGTGTCAGAGTTGGACCTGTGGTGCTGGAGTCCACTGCGGTATGTTTATTTGTTTCTTCTCTGTTTATTTACTCTCTTTTTTCTGATTAATTTGTTGTACTTTTTTGTTTTGTGTTATATCTGTTCCTTGAAGACATTGATGAGGACTGTAACTTAGGCGATTGCACTGTGAAATAAACTGAATAGAAAGTTAAAGGCGAGGATTAAGAGCTGACTGTATCCCATTATATCGAATCATACTTCATTGAAAAGTTAGTTGAGCCAACAGTGTAATTTTAATTTGTTTAAAACTGATTTTAAACGATAATATACGTTTGTTGTTTATTTTTATTTTGTTACCCTGCAGGTAGCTACCACCACACCATCTACTACACCTACCGTTACCACGCCTGGTAATTAAAAGGATCCATTTCTTATCTTCTACTCTTCTGCTGAAAACCTTTCAGATTATTTGTAAACATGGTGCAAGTTGCAGGTTTTCCAGAACAGTTTAAGCTATGTAGTCCATGAATCCCACATTGGGTAGTAATGTCACATCCATCTGTCCTGTGTCATTTTTCGTGTATTATATCTTTATATCTTTAGCTTTAAAGGTACTATGTCCCTTTTGCAGCTGAGTCGATGCGAAATTTTCGGCCCGATTTAAAAATGTTAAACCCTCCCCCCCCCCCCCCCCCCTTGAAAAAATCCTACGTACGCGCCTGACCAACACCATTACATAAGGAACATGTGTGTTACAATATCCACACAGTTGCACAAGAACCACAAAAACCATATTACACACTGTATAAGAAACATCTATTAGTACCGCCACGAACACCATTTTATAAGAAACATGTGTGTACCGACATCAACACCATTAAAATGTCTTTTTAATGGGTTTACCAACACAAACACCGACATCATTACAAAAGAAATATGTGTCGTACAATATCCACACAATTTCACGAAATACATGTGTGTACCGCCACCAACATCATTACTTTAGAAACGTACGTACCAAATCCGGCAATAGAGCTAGATATTAAAGATAAAGCTTTATGTATATATATATACTAAACTGGAATTTTGTTCTTTTACGTTGATCATCAATAGATCCTCTTACCACTGTACCAACGACCACGACAAGCACTCCTCCAACTACTACCCCATCTGCGTCTACAGCGCCACCAACGACGAGTACTCCAATTGCCACTACAAAAGATTCATCGCCTGGGGCTGTATTCGAGGAGTTTCTTGCAGAGTGTTTCGGTAAGTTTATATTGAAGAGAAAGTCGTCTTCAGGAATTATGATCCTGTCGAGCATTAATTCGGTGACAAAATGACCTTGCGAACATTGCCCCCGATACCACTGTATGGATGTGTCGTGAAAGTATTAGATAATACATAGTAAAATACCTAATATCAATGATGATGATGGTTACGATAATAATGGTAATAATAATAATGATAACAATAATAATTATTATTATTAAAAAAGTAATGCTAACAACCGCAGAGGTGTTGTGGACTAGAGGAAAAGTCACCCGACTGCAGATTACAAGGTATGGGGTTCAAGTCCGTTGGCAAGACGTTAATCTACATTTGCCACTCTCCACCCAGGTGTAAATGGGTACCTGATATGCTTGAGCACTAGTTACTTTAGCAGCTCGGTTACGACCAGGGTAATATGTGTAAAGCGCCATGAGCGCCAGAGTCGGATACCGGCGCCATATAAATAACCATACTATTATTATTATTAATATTAATTATCAATTATAACTTCCAAGTACCAGTTCGATACAACAAAGTCATATACACAATACACAAAGCATAGACCAGAGTCGAGCCTAGAAACTTTTGTGTATGTGACAAGAGCCGTCATCAATATACAACAGTGCTTCAACATTCTTAGTGTCTATTTGCCCACTAATTACTGTTTTATTGAATCGATTTTCGAGAGCCTTTTTTTTCTTCTTCAGGTAATGCTACAGCAGGGGAAGCGGATGCCAAACCTTACCGACCTTTGACCTTTACTTCAGCTGGAGAGGATGCGGACTCTCGCTTAGCTGTCAACTTCGAATCGCCATCTCTACAAACTAAACCAGGTATGTCACAGAGAACATGATGATGATGATCAACAGCATTTGTATGGCGCCATATATCTGTTTAAAAATATTCAAGGCGCGAGCTCCTCCAATACAATTAGCATTTAAATGTCTGAAGGAAGATGTGAGTTTTGAGTGGTCCAGGTTGTCAATTTCGCGAATAAAGCTTATAAGCTCACGGGCCTCCAAAACCTAAAGTTTGTTAGACTAAATATTTTCGAGACCGAAAATGCACCAAAAAAGTCATTCGAGAGCAAACGATCTCATGATCGGAGGCACATGCATGAGACCGAAAGTTGTTTTTTAATGGCACACGAGATCGAAACCTTCGGTTCCACTGGTATAGTACTGATAATGAGAGCGAGATCATTAGCTTCAAGGACCAGGGAAGCAAAAGTTTACATGACCACAGGCACATAAAAAACGCACTCGTTGGTTTCGCATGTCTTCTGATAATGCAATTTAAATTCTGAAAATGTCTTGGTATCAGCTACAAACGAATTCCAATAAGGTGGAGGTGGGAGAGTCCGAGTGTATACATGGACACTTGCCCTCAGTTTCTTAAAGTTTATATTAAAAAAAGTACCATCTCGTATGAAAATATGCTTCCATGTGAAACAATCTCACAATGATTGTTGTTGCTTTTATATAAACTGCATCTACCATTAAGTTGGTTTTGTCGTGGGCTATCATGTGTCCTTTCTTTTGCAAGTTTGCTCAATTAAGTGATGTTAAAATTGACAAGATTTGACAAATTTGTTTCTATGTCCATGCTTTCACAAAATGTCACCTAAATCATTCGCAGTTAAACTAGCGATCAATGCATTTAGTGAGCCTAGTCAGGCAGACGGTTGCGGCAGTGTACCCGAGCCACCATCTAATGACACCGATGCTGATGTGGACAATGAATCCGAGTCGGCTGCTCCTTCTCGTGTTCTTACTTCCGTCGTCGACGTTACCGTCTACTGTTTCAACGGCGCTCCACTGCAACTCAAGGATGGTGAATATGTCGACGTGGTCTTCCCCGCTAAGATAGTAAGTAGGCCTGTATGGGGGCCGTTGGTGCCATTATTATGTACAACTTTACAGCTATACGGCTATCGAGTAGATGCATAGTCTCATAGTTGCGCAGTTGTATAGTTTCATGTGTTCTGATTGGTTAAAACTGTACAACTATACAACTATGCAACTATGCAACTATGCATCTACTCGATAGGCGTATAGCTGTAAAGTTGTACATAAAAATGGAACCAACATCCCCCCCAACCCCCCCCCCCCCCCCCCATAGGCCTGTCAATGGAGTCACGTACTGGGCACCCAAACATAGAAGAGACATGGGGCCCTTTGCACAAATCTTACCATTGATGGTTACTTTGCCATCAACGGTAACTACCATTGAAACCTTGATTTTGATTAATTGTTGAGCCCTGTTACAATGGTAGTTGCCATTGATGGCAAAGTTACTATCAATGGTAAATTTTATGCAACGGGGCCCAGGTGTCATTCGAGAAGGGGATGCAGATCGCAATAGGTGAATAACATACATTGAGTGTGAGTGAGGAGAAAGTGTGGATGGGTTGATATTGGACACGATTGTTAGGAAATTACTGAGGCTTCTATGTCATAGGAAACAAGTTTGAGTTTGTAGCTTTATGCCACCCTATATTAACCTTTTCCGTGGGATTTTCCATCCGCTGCAATAACTAAACAATTTCATTTACTGATACTGTCCGATATAATAAATGATTCATTTTCATCCTCGTGACTTTTTTTCAGGATTTTGAGAATGAGGTACCGATTTGCACATCCATGAGAGGAGCTGCATCGTAAGTAAAAAAAAAAGTGTCTTATTATGTTCTTCTGCTTACCATGATTAGGGACTAAAGCATTCAAGAAATTCCTTCCTACCAATTATAAGAAGCAGATAAGATAACATCGTTTTATGAGTTAGGCCTGAAGAGAGCGTCTTTTGGGAAGTAGATTGTCATATTTTTAGTTCCTGCTTTTTTGGAATGAGACGTATACAGCTTATAAGATAATTTCAAGAGGTATAGAGAACGTATATGATTTATTGGACGGAAGAGTTCTCATCACTTTTTAATTAAACTTACGAGATCACTTATTTGATATTCCTTGGGTGTTTTTGAATTGGAACGGACGTAATATATTATTAAAAGTGTTCTAAAAACGTTAATATAATACTATTGTGTGTTTTATTTGTATTTAGTGCTTGAAACGGACATAATACAGTATTAAAGATGTTCTAAGAACGTAAATACAATGTGTTATTGTGTCTTCTTGTTTTTAGCGATTGCAACGGACGTAATATAATATTAAAGATGTTCTAAGAACATTAAGAGAATACTTATTGAGTGTTTTGTTTGTTTTTAGGGATTGGAAATGGTCTACAGACGGTTGTAAGGTGGTTTATTCTAACTATACTCACGTGACATGTCGATGTGACCATCTTGCATCTATTGCTCTGGAACGAGGCCCAAAGGTAGTCGAATTAGCATGCCTAGAGTGTTCTTAAAGATAAGCTGGAGTTAATGTTTGGTTTGGTTTGGTTTTATTTTATTTTCCGTATAAAAATTCAAATACATACAAGAATACAATATATAAATATAACACAAATCAAGAATTAGAAACGGCTGGAATGCTCTATTCAGAGCCATTATTAAATGGATCTGTTCTTCCTAGAGGTCCAGAAATGATAGAAAATAAATTCTCACAGAATTCAACAAAACGTACTACACTGAATGTTTAGTATTACAAACAAATGACATTTTGGTAGAAAATGTGTAGGCGCTGGATAATGAGCATAGAAAGATAAGGAAATCAAGGTAGGGAGGCCCGACACCATGTACTTTATACAGGTCACTATGCAAAAATGAGAGTTGAGGCTTTTATTGAAGATGATTTTTCGGCAAGTTTTGCGAGTTTTTTTTTTTATTTTACTGGTTCAAACACTCAATCTACTGAAGGATAAACAATCCAGAATAAATTATGGTCTTGTTCTCTGGACATACGATCCTCATACCTGACCAGAACGAAAGATTAGCTTTAAAAACCTATTGTATGGATAATTAGGTCCATTCATATTATCGATTATACATAGCTCTTGTATATATCATTAGAGGACGTTTCAGAAGCGAGGATCCTTGAAACTCTATTCGTTAGAAGTATCACTTTTCATGTGATCTATATTATGACCATACCCATGTGACTAGGCTAGATCACCTTACCGCCATTGCTCTTGAACGTGGTTCAAAGGTGGCCCCACTTGCAATACTTGTATTCCTTCATTGTACATAAGTGGACGATCTTTATTAGATTGGCATTATGTATCACTTTGTTTCCAGGTTATCACTTTCTATAGACCTTGCAACACATTTTGGGAGTATCATCCCCAATAAAGCAGAAGGCAATGAACTCGTGACATAGTTAGCAATTTATCTAAAGGAGATCGTTAAACATTGGCTTTAGCATTTCCACGGAGGTTCATTATTCAGGAAGTTAAGTGTGGACGCTTCGACAAGAATTTGGAGTACAAATGGGCTTATGACATAAAAAGCCATTAGGCGCTGGAGCAAATATAACAGCTGGGCCTCAGGTAGCAACATCAGTATTAAGACTGCTCGTCCTACAGATTATTCATTTAATTTTGTTCGTTGATACGACAGGTACACGTCACTAACACAAGACTAACAATATCCAAAGCCTCCCCTATATACACCCCCTCCAAAAAAAAACAATATATATATATATATATATATATATATATATATATATATATACATTACACCAAAGAGATATGATTTGGTCGGTTTATCGGTCAGTTTTGAGTCAGTTTGGCGGTATGTCAGAGGTACATGGTATTCGAGATACAGGTAACAACTGAATTATGTATACCCTTGCCAAGTTTTTGTGAAAAATTGATTCGGCTCACTTTATGTTTCTTGTGGCATGTTAAAGCTAACATTAAAAAAGTACTCAACAAAGCTAGGACCTAATTCAACAAGCCTACCTTTCACTCTTGAGTAACGAGAAAAAACACAGACAAATCATGAAATTTACAAGGAGTATGAATAGTTTAGTTATTAACTGTACACACTAAAAATTAATGGTACAAATTTGCACCCTATATGGTGCAGATCGCTGCTACAATAGCAGCCACCTATAGGGTGCAATTTGCAGACTTGCATCCTTAGAGGTGCAAAAGAGCACCCTTAGGGGTGCAGACCGCTGCTACAATAGCAGCCATGTATTGCAGACTTGCACCCTATAGGTGGCTGCTATTGTAGCAGCGATCTGCACCCCAAATGTACCCCTATTTCTTAGTGTGTACGACTTTGATATGACTTGTTTTGCAGGGTTTCTCTGTGGGTCATGTCAACACCATCGCCTTGCTTCTTATCGAAAAGATACTAGGAGCGATATCCGTCATCTGCCTTCTCGTCATCGTCATGGTTTACTTCATCCTCGGGTACGTAGCTAAAATTGAGGTCATAGGCCAAAGTTTAGGTCAAAAGTCAGACAGTAAAGATTATCTCCAAACTCCGTCCATCGAAGAATAGCGACAAAACAGTGAAAACCAACATTGAGTAGGAATGTCACGTGATGAAATTATGAAACACGTCGGTTGTCGTTCATATTTCCTAAACTTAAAGCTAATACCTAAACCAAAAAGTAAGTTACACGATTAGAAGGGAATTACACCTGGCATAAGTTTCATGGAATTGTTTTGATATAATAAGGCCTCTGACATTAACATTCAGAATAACAGAATTATTTGAGGGGAATTGACGTCATTTAATAATTCCCCACCCAATAATAGTTAGGCCTGTCTACTTTCCATACTATAAGCCAATTGAAACGAATCATTATTTAGAATGGATGTCTCTAAACAGTTACAGCCTGACTTCCGTAAACCATTACAGTATCATGATTGTTCATGTCTTCTGCCTCGCTCGAGTGACCTCGTTTAATGGCCTCAATATTTTAAAGTGACTATCGTGTCATTTCTTTGGTAACAAATTAATTTGATTGCTGTATTTGCTATTTTTGCTTGTTTCACGTTGTATATCATTTTATGTCAAGGCCTTCTTGCCCACCTATTATTATTGTTACGTCCTTCACCATTACAACCACTTCAATCAAATGTTAGTTTTATTTATAGGAACCTATAATCTACAAGCTGAGCTTTTTAATAGACTCCTCACATTTCACCCTATATAAACTTCTATTCAATAAAATTAATTTCGACGTCTTTTCAAAGAATTAATTATATAATGTGACACTTTTAGTATATTTCATATTATGTTCTAATTTTGTCAATTATGTGAATTCTTTCTTGTGAAAATGTGAAACAAAAAAAACTTGAAATTGAACTTGAACTTGAATCATTATCTCATCAATTGATGCGATATATTTTCTTCTTTGATTGAGCAGCAATCAGCATTCTCAACTGGCCAAGATTCAATTGAACATAGCGATGTCCTGTTGCTTTGCTCACATGACCTATCTCGTAGGGATGAAAGCTACTGGCAACCTGGTAATTACTACTCTCATTATACTATTTGACAGTAATATACTATTTAGTACTATTCATCAGGTTTCAGTAATAGTACAAATCTAAATGCCTTTCCTAACTTATTTTTGGTTTGTTAACTCCGTTGTATATGTATGAATGTGTGTGTGCGTGTGTGAGTGTGTGTGTGTTTCTCTCTCTCTCTCTATTTCCCTCTCTCTTTCCGTCTCTATCTTTCTTGAATAGATGCAGGTCAAGTGCACATCGATTCTTTATATATTAGGGATCATTTTGTTTTGGAGTAGAACTCCATTAAAAAAAACTAGTATAGTATTAATGACTGCTTTGAGAGAAATAGTTGTACGCCTCGGGCAATAGCACAATTCTAACCTTCCCTTGAGCGTATAAAAACAACTATTTCTCGAATATTAAAGCAGTCATTAATACTTTTATATGCCAAAAAAAATAGACTAAAAAATAAAAAATAAAAAAACTTTTGTCGAAGATGGGATTCGATCTCTTGCGTACAAAAGGTGATGTAACTAAAATCAGCGCCTTAAACCGCTCGGCTATCGCGCTCTGTTACCATACTTAACTGTTTTTTCTAATATATACATTAAAATGGATTGAAAACGGCTTCGCGTGATTGATGATTCGCGGCTGCTCCATCAATCGGGCCCTTCTTTTACTTTTGCAATGCATATTGGCACGAACTTAGATCAAGATCTATCGGCAGATGTTGTTTTTTTTGTTTTTTGGAAGTTTATTTTCGTCTTCATGTCAACAATGCAAGATAAAATTGTCGGTAAGATCGATCGAGATTCAATTGTATTGAAATTACCGACCAATTCTTCGCACACGTACGGTATCCTCGATCGCTCAAACCATTTTTTAACATGTAAACCTATGGGGTAACCATGGAGACTGACCTATTTTCCCAATAACCATGGTTATTGGGAAAATAGGTCTGTTTTTACAGGAAGAGTTAAAGTTTATGAATGCAATTTCGACCAATCAGATTGCTGGATTACTTAAGTGAGGTATATAATAAAATCTACTTAATATTCAAATCACTATTTTGGTGTAGATTCCAAGATGATTTTGAAACGGATTCAAAATCATTCAATCTCAAACGAACCGATGACGGGCATGAATCCTAAAACAGATGATTTTTCACTCTCTACATTAAGACAATATGAATAGCATCACACCTGAGGCTGAGATTCATATCAAATTCTGAGACTTAAAAAAAAAAAATCACGGCATTTTGGGGAAGAGAATGCTCATACGGCTGAATGTGTCTTATCATCCAATGAAAACCATTTGGAATAAATATGACGAAGTTGTTGTAAAAGAAGGTCTTTTAATGCAACTTCGTGATAATGAATATTGTATTGTTCCTGTTTTTATGACTTGCCTTGATTTTAGAATAAACATTTACAATTTTTCAACAAGGCCCAGGTGTACTCAACTCTCATTATTATATATGATTTTATTATTTCACCCCTACCATATCAGTACGTTTGCGCAGCCATGGCAGCGGTTTTGCAGTACCTCTCCACGGTGTATGGATTGTGGTTGGTTATCCAGACAGCTCTGTTCCTCAACACTTGTTACATACATGGAAAGACACGAGAGGGACTACATGCAGCTCTCATAGCACCCAAGACATTCAGCCTAGAACTGTTACCGCTCACTAGGATTTTCCTCGCTGTTTGGGGTAATATCAGACCACCAGTTGTTAAAGTGTACCAATCGCCCCCCCCCCCCCACCTCTTTAAAAAAAAGTTGTGTATTGATATAATGTAGCTTGTAAGTGTCGGCTTGCATGGTGATGTATATATACAGTAGACTTGCGGGTGCACCATGTGAAAGAGAGAGAGAGAGAGAGAGGGGATTGAGGAGTCCTGAAAAGGACGACAAATAGTCACCCTGTTCGAAACGTCGAGCCACTCATCCTCTCCAAGCGCTTTAGTAAGCTATGAAAAATAACAAACAGTCTTTTTCAAGACCAAACAAACAGTCCTTTTCAGGACTACACACCCCCAAGAAAGATTACCGAGAGTCCTTTTCATAATTCCTCAATCCCCCCCCCCCCCTCTTTCTCTCTCTCATGGTGCATCCGCAAGCCTACTGTATATGATATAATGTATATAATTAACCTCCAAAAAAAGTCCATGGTATTGAGGCATTCTATAATTTTATGCTTAAAGTTATATCAGTTTTTGTAACTTGTTATTGATAACAATTTTTAATGAAAGAGCGCCCAGAAGTTTCGTCGGATACATTTTCACCCTACAATATCCCACCTTCCATCAGATAACTAGCCGGTCTTGTCACTTTCAAAAGATTCCTTAAAACACACTTCTTCCATCGGCAATATAGTAGGATCACGATGTAATACAATATGGTCATATGAAAACACAATATAGATATATATATATATACATATATACATTATATGATCATGATGATTTACTTTTTTTCTCATCACATTTTGTGATTTTGTAAGCGTTATGGTACTTTTCGTTTTCTTGTGCTCAATTATAATCGGTATTAGTATCATTAACGGTGGAATGCTTTTGATCTACCAATTGTTTGACAGCTAATGGACTGCGCCTAATTTCACTATGGTCCAAAACATGTATACTACACTCTCACAATAATCCTTTTTCGCTTATTGCATAAAACAAGTTTTTATTGATAACGTCTATCTTTTACATACAACAGTAGTCAAATTAAACCATTTTAAATTGAATCTTTCCTGCATTTAAATATTTTACTGGCGTCGATGAGGGGTTCATGAGCCGCGTGCCCCCCTCCCAAACATTCAGAAAAAGAAAAAAAAAAGAGACACGAAGGGAGAAGGCGCTGGAAGAAAGACAAAGACTAAACAACTTTCAACCTCCACCTCCACCCCCTCGCCTCGTTGGCGCTAAAGATTTAACTTTAATCTACCTGTTATTTAGCCTGGTGCCCCTTCCCAGACCTCCCTCAACGTCTGAACACGCGCTACGCCACTGCAAGAAGATCATAAGTCTACCCATAGTTTGTATCTTCCTCATTCATATCATTTTTCTTTTGTATGTCATTCATTTGCAGGACTTCCCGTGCTACTGGTTGGAGTTCTTTACTCAGAATACCCGTATGCATACGGCACTCCGGAGAGGTATCGATCAAAACTAAGAGTTCAGGGGCCGGGGAGGGGGGGGGGGGTGTTTTACAAAGATCCTAAGTTTGTTTGTTTTTATTTCCGTATAACTAGCCCATTTCAGGTGTATTAACAAAATCCGCCTGTTCTTCCATGGGGTCCGGATAAAAAGCTATTACATAAAAATCACATATTTTAGACAATCAAGGGGAAATTAGAATTAAAAGTATAATACATTCAATATAAACATTTAAACGAAACATAAACGATATAACTGAACATGTATAATACATTTTCGAGTCTAATCAATTCAATTTACATTTAGAATTCATATTCAGTGTATTTTATAAGGGATACAGAACCGCACGAACCCTGTATAACTTATCTCTAAGTTTGACTTAACAATTATGGAAAGCCGTTAGCATCTATGAAAGAATTTGGTACAAGTTATTTAAAAAAAACATGTTGATTCAAATCATTCATATTTTTAAGGAGATTTCATGTTCTTGATGTGAGTTCATAAAAAGTCAAAATTACTTGAATTTTCGCTTTTTAATATATTTGTTTAAAAGGCAACAAATGGCTCTCCATGATTTTTAAGTCTGGCTTAGAGTTAAGTTAGACTAAGGATCTTTGTGACCACCCCCCCCCCCCCGTTTCGCTCTCTAGAAACAGAACTATTTATTCTTTAAAACAGTTCTTAGTTTGATTTATTGATTTATCTATTTCATAAAGACTGCCTAGTAGCAATGACCCAAAACTGCAGTTTACAAAGAATAAGGAAATATATTATATACCAAGGCAATTTTACATGAACATTTCAAACATGGAACTTGAACTTGGATAATTACTATGAAGGGTATCTGTCTCGACATAAAATTAACATGAACGAATTATGGAAATAAAAGATTTCCCCTCATACCTGACTGATAAAATGACTAAAGGATAAGATAATTCTTTCAAGAAGTAAGATATAAAATTATTCGTTAAAGAGAAGGTTGAGTTCTGGGAAGAGGTGAAAAATAATTTGTGAGCATTACTCATTCTTATTATGCAAGTGTGGAAGAACATCAGTTAAGACATGTTCCCTGAAAAGCATGGCTCTTCAAATGCCTTCATATTCTAAATATGCATGTAACATCGTAAAAATCGGGGGCCGGCTTTTTACGCCACGTGTTCGTGTAGTCCCATATACATCTTTCTGTGCAAGTGTTTGTAACTTTACCAAGACTTGGCCACATTTCTTATCATTTTGATGATTCCAGGACCTTGCAATACACACAAATTCTTATATGCTAGATGATAAACCTTTTCTGGTCGGTTCCACACCGTTTCTTTCACAATGCAATCGCATGACGAGAACTCAACTTCATCTTTAAGTGGAGTAACTAAATACTAATTTGTCTAATCTCCACCTCCTTGTTTCTGTATCATTCTCTTTCAGCTGTTGGCTGGTAGATACGTTGATACCGTATAAGATTTTCATCTCTACTACAATCCTCGAACTCCTGGTAATATTATCTCTGTGTGTGTGTTTTTTTTTTTAAATAAATAAAAGTAGGGTTTCCCTATCCTGTAAACCGGGAAAATGTAAGAGAAGGAGTTCCCTTTCTCGAGTCAGAGAAAAAAAATAGAGGATATCCCTGGCCCCCAAACAGCGTATTAGGTTAATGATTTGCTCGCATGCTTATACATGTAAGAGTACCCGTAATTGTCGGACGTTCGAAAATAGAAATAGATTGAAATATTGCTCCTATAACGTTTTAAATTCATCAGACAATTCTTGAACGCACACATCTTCGCGTTTACTTGGTATAAATTACTTAGTTCATGTAGTGATATACATATTACCTCTGGTACAGTATTTCCTAATAGTGCGGTATGGTATGTAATCGTAATCCCGTAGGATTTTTTGCCAAAATTGATTTTTTTTTTTTCTTCTTTTTTTTCTTTTTTTTTTTTCCTTTTCTTTTCTGTTTTGGTTTCAAAAGGGTCCCAATTGGCCCAAAATGATAGGGCTCAAATTTTCAGACACCTCCTGGCTTATATAAAGCGCAATAGGGAAATTTGGTGTCTTCGGGAAAATTTGAACCCCATCAATTTTGGCACAAAGTCCTACGGGAGCTGTTTCAGTGACATACCGTACCACGCTTTAACCCAGGGTCTCTAATTGCAGTTCATATTTGTCTATTATTATTTGCTTAATCAGTTATTCCTGTGTAGGTCAATATTACATCGTCGGTCATCAGTCATACTCTTCCGATTCGGTTTTTTTCATTTCGCACCTTTTAAGTTACACTTTGTCCGTTTTCTTTACAAGAAATAATATTGATAAGAATAATGCATCTGTATTTTCAATGAACACAAGTACATGAAATATATATTTCAACACTTTGGTATGCTTATAGGTACTTTTAAATCAAGGACTTAAAATCGGAAAAGAGGATATGAAGGCGTCTACGGTAAAAAAAAAAAAAAAAAAAAAACAAACAAAAAAACAAAACAAAACAAAACAAAACCATAGCCTATCGTTAATAGGCTTCATATGGTAAAGCAATCTTGCAAGTATTTATAACAGAGCTGTGGGAATGAACAAGGAAAATAAAAACGACATTTTAAAAACATGTGTAAGCAAATATAGAAACTCATAACATTATATATAAACGAAGACTATCTGAGTGAAGATCAGCTATGCGTTTCAGTACATACATGAAATGTCTAACATCGTTGCCTCCTGTTTAGGTGAATATCACCTTGTCGATCATCACCGCATACTTTATGATCAAGATTGAGCGTAAATTCCACGGAGATGATGAGGACTACGAAGAATGGACAGATAAGCTCAAGATACTTGCCGGGTAAGAATAAATGAGGTTGAACAAAAATTAAAGATAGGGAGTGCCTCTCCCCCTCCTACCCCCTACCCCCTTAAAATCAAGTGACATTCCCTACACATCTCTGATCCACTTTCCTCCTCTCCCTCTCCCCTTTCCCTCTCTCTCTCTCTCTATCTCTCTCTCAATTTCTCACGCACTCTCTTTTGGGGCTGATCACCTTGTGATTTGCATTTGTGTTTTTTTTTTTTTATTTCGCTTGTCTGTTCCTTTGTTGTTTATATAATTTTCGATTTGAAAGGGGCACTTTCTGCTTCCTTACTTTAGTGCTGGCGATATTTTGTATTATTATTAGATATTTGTTTTATTTTTGTAATATTATTATTATTATATATATACATATATAATAATAATAATAGTGGGTTCTTGTATAGCGGTCATGTCAGTCAGATTTGACCCTCCTGGCGCTCCCGATTATTACCCTGGCTTTAGCACGGCTGCCATACGGCGCTCTAGCATTTCAAGGAATTTGTTTGGGGGAGGGGTATTCTCCATACCCTTATCCAAAGTCTTAGATCCGTTTCTCTTGGCGTTCCATAAATAAGTGGACCGAATCCGACCACTTGGTCAGGGTTTTAACTTGGACTTAAGCTATAACAAATACTGTTATGAATACCGGTCATTATGTTTCAAGGTGCAGGTTGTATAATGGGTAATTCACTTGACTCTTAATGCAAGGGTTGAGGGTTCGAATCCCAGCCCGTTATCAATGACATTCGGCAGGACATTAATCCACATTGTCCACTCTTCACCCAGCTTATTATATCATTATTATGATTGCTATCAAAACTATCATTATTACCGGTCATTGTGTTTCACCTTCTACATTTCATTTTTAAAAAAAACAGATGGTGCTTACCTACCTCGGTACTGCTTTCTCTGTTACTTGTCATTGCTTGGGTCCTTCACATGGTCTTTGAGGTCTGGTCCAGCCTAGTCTTGGACTACTTGTTCCACATCTGCATGATGTCACAGGTATGCACACGAAATGTCATTTCATCATGACATGTTTCTCATACCAGTTAACTCTAAATGTGCCACTCAATGAATGCCCTAGCTGTGCGGCATATTATTTTGAAGGGGTATTTTTACCAATGAATTCTAGATAATTTTTCTCATTTTTCAGTCGGAAGCGACTTGAAGCATGTTATAAAAGGTTTTGCACATATGCCTACCTAGTCTAGTTCTGGATCCTTCTTATTGATTGTTTTATTCACCGACTATACACGCTAAGCCAAGTAATGGCGCGAATCTCGAGAACCCTGCCAAAAAAGAGTATTACAAAAAAGCGGGCCCCTACCCCCGGCAAAAATAAAAGATTGTTACCCAAAATTTATATTTTCTTTTTTATTGCTCAAGGGAGGGGGGTGTTGAGTAAAAAATTATATATATTAGTATTAGTTTTAGTTTTAGTTAGTTAGTGCTCATGCACTGCCCCCCCCCCCCTTGACCAAATAACGGTCTGCGCGATTTTCAAATGTCCGCCTCCCCCCCCCCCCCCCCCTCCCCTATTGGAAAATCCTGGATCCGGTGAAATCCATGTCTTTAATTGTGTCTATTGTTTGTTCTTATCTACACTCTTGAAAATAAAGGGGTGAATAATGAAATCCCAATAATTGCATTTCTCTCATTTCAGTTTGTGTCTGATTTGTATGAACGTGATTTGAAAATAAAATCTGGAGATTTTATCTGATTATTAACTGTTTCATCAATTTCATTCTCACAACCAGGGCATCATCGTCTTTGTGTTCTACGGTGTCTTTAATCCACAGGTGAGTTTAATCAGAGCGTATCCAGAGAGATAAATGGGAGGAAAATAGCGAGAAATAAGGAGAGAGAGAGAGAGATATATATAGAGCGTGACAGAGACAGACAGACAGACAGAGAAAAAAATGTGTGTGTGTGAGAGAGAGAGAGAGAGAGAGAGAGAGAGAGAGAGAGAGAGAAAGAGCCGGTAAAAAAAGGGAAATTTGGTGCTAACTTGTTTTAATCTCTTATTGTATTATGTATGAGGGCATTTGAATGGCAATCCTTCTCAGTCAGGGTGAAAGTTCTGCTATGACGTCATTCTTCCAACTGACATAAACGGAATGATAAAGCTCTCAAATTAGTAGAATATTTACTAGAATTTAGCCTTCTCTTTAATGCCATCCAAAACTGTGACGGCAGGAGGGTAGTATGCAGGCCTACATTCTAACTTGACACTTTTACCACAATTGCTAAAGGCTTCAGTGGAGCCTAGATTTGTTAATATCTGACTGTCACAGCGTACACAGCCTATGATGTGTCGATAACAGGTGAATCTTGCAGTCACATGATCGCACCGTGTCCAATGACTGACGAGGGTTTGTGCAAGTAAAGCAGCAGGAGGGTTGAGGGATAAATACTGGAGGGTTTTTGATGGTGTATACATTAATTTCCATTTTCTTCATTTGTTTTTTAGCTCCGCGAATCAAATGCCAAGCAGCAAGACTTTTCTGACATCAAAACATCCGATGAAGGGACTGGCAAGGAATAGAGGTTACTGAACCATCGTAATGATTCAACACCACCATGAGTGAGAGGATGAATGAAGTTTTCAGCTTTGATATGGGGCAATATTTTGCAACAGTCTCCCAGAAAACATGGTGGCAGCTGAGTCGGTTAACTCGTTTAAGGAATAGACTTGAAAGTCACTTGTCAAAGAATCCAAGCATTCTGTATGAGCCTGTCTAGGTATTGTCTGTTGTCTCATGTTTGCACACTATCTTCTCCCTTCACAAATAGCAGTAACCATGGAAGAATCTTGAATCGATGAACATGCTTATACCTACGACATCGTTGGATTACAGTAAAGTAAAGTAATGGAAACAGTGCGTACGACTTGAAATCGACTGTGATGATGATGATGATGATTACAGCAATGGAATAGTCCATCATGTACAAAGTCAACGTAGGTTATATATAACGTATAATGATGATGAAACAAATAAATTATATCAACATGTATTAATCATATAAACAATATTACCTAGGACGGTAAATAAAGACGGTTTTGTAAATATTTCTGGCGTATTTAACCATTGGTGTTTGGTTTGCACATTTATGATCTTCTTGGTTTATTTGGCTGTTTGCCTTAACACGTATTGTTAGGAGTTAGTATCGTGTGGTGAACACATAAAAACTTTGATATACAGTGAATACATTTAATATTTGGAAAAGGTAATTCCATTAAATCAATGTGTACATGACATGTAGGATATCATGTTATCAAAAAGGACGAATAACTTGTCTATAGGCATGTAAATTGTCATTGTTTTTGCTAACGTTCAAAGAGACATTTGTGCTGAAAAGGAAACTTTTGTTGTGCAAATGTTTCAAACTCTTTTGGATATTATTTTTCATGACCAGATAAAGAAAATCAAGATACGATTTAAGAAATGCATGAATATAATGATGATATGAAAACAAACTAGTTATAAATCTTGAAGTCATTCAATGGTAGTAGTGGGGTTTTGTATAGCGCTCCTTTCTGTCAAACTTGGTACTCCTGGTGCACCACATTTATTGTATGAATGCAATCTTGTAAATATCTAAATATATATATGACAAATATGAAAAATATATTTCTTTTCTTTTTGATGTGTTTAATAAGACATTCCATTTTTGAATTAGTCAAGAACTCAAGAATATTTGTTAAACTATCCAATCTATCTTTTTCAAGCAATTAAATGTATTCGTTTTAAATTCGCGATTTAGTACCTAGTGTTAATTTAAACAAAAATTATTAATGGTCGTCACAATATAACTACGATCTTTGACCTCGCCTGAAAAAACGTAGGCCTATTGACATTTTGCACATGGGGTGGGTCGACCTCAAGTAGTGGATAATCGCACTACAGGGAGGTGTATCACAAATTTTGATTTAAACGACAAATGACAAAAATTAGTGACAAATTTGCTGATAACCAATCAGAAGCAAGGATTTCAGTAGCTTATTAAAACAAACTGTCATTTGTCACCGATGACAGGTTTTGTGGAATGGGACCCTGGTATGACGTCACGGTGATTCTGAGCCGCTTTAGCTTGTTCTCCTCCACCATGTCTAAAGAAGCTTGAAATATCTTGAAATTTAAGTGCCATTAATCATGGGGCCATTTAGATCATCGATTTTATAACTTTGAATGTTCACATCAAATGATATTGTAGCATATAAGGAGTTATATTTATCGTTTCGTGGCATATGGACCACTATATAACATGTCTCATCCTGATGGTGCACTAGTGTGCGCCGCCCGGGCGACGTCATTTTTTTTCTGCGGCACAGATTGGGGCTTTTTTTTAAAAAGAGGTCTTGATTTAACCCTAACCCTAACCCTAAACTTTCCCATAGGCTCAACACGCACCTTACCCCAATCTGTGCCGCTGAAAAAAATAACGCGCCCGGGCGTTAGTAATTCAATGTTATATGATGTTATGATTGGTCTGTTGACGGTCTTTTGCCGGGAGTTTCAGCAAATAGTTTATACCCTTGCCCAGTAATATACATGTTATACCTGCTATTACCTTCTTCATCATTAAATAAGGATAATTTAATACGTTTTCGCTAGCATTAGACATGCACTCTACATTTGATATTTTCTTTATGCGTACGGATATATCGAAACAATTGATATTTTTTTCTTTAAAGTGGGAACTCGTTCAAGTTTAAAGGGCAATCCAACCTTTGTAATGGGTTGATTCATATGAAATTAGAAATATAAAATAAACAGAATGGGAAAGTTGTCTCCCATTACATCGCGGAGACATTAACGATTCACCCAATTTGAAGAGCCCATATAGTGCCTATATAATGATTGCAACTGTAAAACATTCTTAACTTTCTCATCTTTTGTCCAATTTCATTCAAACTTTCACCAATCTACTTAATTTGTATGTTGTTGTTGTTGTTTTAGCTTTCATTGGTGTGTATCATTCATTAATAAATATTTACGCTAAGTATGCTATCAAGGTGGATTTTATTTTACTTCTTGTATGGACATTCACTGAAAATTGCATCGTATCTGCATACTTAGGGGCGGATTTATACTGTCTATTTATGTTATCGTTTGATGTGGAAATTAAATAATAAAACTGACATGCAGTCGTAGAGTGGAGATTAAATAAAAAGGATAATTAAAACGATTATCATTCAAGAGATGCATTCCTTTATTCTTATCATTTCATTGGTGTCAATCTGGCTGCGCGTCAACATAAAAACAAGCCACTTTTTTCAACAAACGAAATATTCACCTAACTAAAAATACAACATCAACCTCGATGACCTTTAAAATAATGACCGTAATAAATCCAACATAATTTAAAATTTACATTATTGATATTAAATATTAATTGAACATAACCTGTATGATCAGAATTAATAAACGTGGTTGAGGAAAATAGTGCACTAGATAGAACATGACGTGAAAAATAGAGAGATAGAGAGTGAGTGAGTGAGAGAGAGAAAGGGGTGGGGACACCTGTTATGGCTTTTTCTTTTTAAAATAACATTTGTTTTTCCCTACTCTACATGATGTGTTATTGTTATACTAACATTTTGTGACTGTGTCGTCTAATTTCTTTTTATAATTATTTTACCAATTATTTTACCAACAGCAATATAATAACACTATTGATAGATAGATAGATAGAAGATAAATTATTGGTTGGTAAAGGGGCCAGATAATAGCACATTTGCTATATAGTCGAGCCTAACCCCTTAGACAGCTAAACAAAGTATTTTGGTACAAATCATTTTAGAAAAACGGAACAAAACATAAATAATAAATTGACTATTACAATCAATACTTTAAAAGATAAGAATACTTAATAATGTCTAACAATATACTAACTGATAATATGAAATATAACTTTCATACATATACAGACTATTTAACTTGGTATTTAATTCATGATTTGTTCAACAAATGAGTATTAAGAGAATTTCGAAACCTATTTCAATATCATTAATAGGTAATCTGTTCTAAAATTCACTGGCCACAAAAGACAATGAAAATTGACCTTGCGTCCTTCAAAATTGTGGGAGACGTAATATTCCACCTTATTTTTGTCGTGTGGAATAGATATGCTCTATAATGTCTGAGTACTGTATTACAATATGAGGTAGATGGTCGTTGACTAGATCAAACATGAAAGAACATATTGATAAATCATGTAAATTTTACACATTTAGGATTCGCAATCTTTTAAATAATGGAGCTATAGAAGTTCTCCATTCGCTTAACGTTATAATACGAACTGGCATTTTCTGTGAATACAATATGCTTCTTAGGCTAGTCTCATAAGTGCTTCTCCACACATCTATTCCCTAAGAAATGTGTGATTGTATAAATGCTTAGGTAATGATATTAGAGTACGGCTAGGAACAAAATGTCGCAATCTAAATAGCACTCCAACCTTCTTTCTAATACACTGATTTACAAAAGTAAGATGACTATTCCAAGACAAATGTTAATCAATGTGAACCCCAACATAAGTGGCAACATCAACCTCGTTAATTTCCTCGCCAGCGATTTCCAGTTTACCAATCATACCTATTGTAATCCTCCAACTACTTATTAACATAACATCAGATTTAATTTTAATAATTGTATTAAAGTTTGTGAGGAATGCACCATTCATACAGGGAGGTGAAAGAAAAGGAGGCGAAACTCTTGTAATTTATTCAAACGCATTCTTGAGTTCTAAAGCGTAACAATGGGATGTGTAACATTCCACTTGGCTTTGAAGTTCCATGCTCCGAACCGCGCTTCCACTGCGGGGACTTTCGGAACCCAGGCACCAGTTTTACATTTATTACAAAATATTAAATTACCGGCAAAATTTCAGTGTAAATCATAAACTTTATATGGGGATTTTATTTGGAATAGTGCATCAAACAAATTTTCAAATTTAGAACTCCGTCCTTCCTTTAATTTGTGTGCCAGAGTTGGTAAAAGAAAAATTACATCCTGTCAAAAACTCAAGATTTTAGGATGATGCGCTAATGTGTGCATGCTTTAATGCCCCGTTATTTGATCCATGATTTACAATCTTCAATAACATTAAGTTTGCTAATGCGTGTTTTCGTGTGTTTTTTTGTATTTTTCAAGTTTAAAAAAGGATGAATGTACACAAGTTTGTGTTCGCTTGTTCTACTCTTTACACATTCAACAATGGATGAGAAATCATTGGAAGGGACAGCGAACAGTTGCAGTGATACTATTTTCTGATGTAGGAATTCTAAATCCTGAAATTTCATGCGCTCTTTTATCTCACCACCTGGTCAACAGTTGTAGATTAGCGCATAACTTTTCGGCGGCTTGGAGCATGGGGTCAAAGGAAAGCGGCTTGATTCCAGTCCTTCTCTATCACGTCCCTGATTCATGTATCTGTTGTATGTTGTTATAAGCGAGTTCGTAATTAGGATTTGCACGTGTGCAGATAAAGGTCATTCGTTCCCAAATTGTAAAACCATTGAGACAAATACTCGTATCGTGCTCATGAAAGTTATGTAATTAGTATTCATTTTATGTACCGACAGTACATTTATGTGATACAGAGGTGGAAGTAATCTTCTCAAGAGGGCAAACAAAAGGTATTCATGAAGCACCTCCATCACTTCGACAGTGATTATTTTAAAATGCACAAGTGGGACGTATCCATATTGTCAGTGGCGTAGACAGGTTCGTACACCTGGGGGGGGGATGACTCAGGGGCGGATCTAGCTTTTTGCTAAGGGGGGGGGTTGACCAATAATGACGATGCGGAGCATCGTCGACGAGCCGCGAAGCGGCGAGCCGATTTTTTTTTGGGGTGTTTATTTGAACCCCGTAAGTGATGTTTTCCTGGCATCTATTAACACAATGGAGACCATAAAAAGCAGTGCATGATAACGTCTTTTTAAATCAAGTAACAGTTAAATACACAGTTATATCCAGAGTTATCATGTGTTTGGTTAAGTTACCAGAGGAGTTGAATATCTTCTCACAATACTTGCACTTGAAAGGGTTTCTCTCCAGCGTGCGTTCTTTTTTCTTTCTTTTTTTCTTTTTTTCCTTCTTTTTTTTCCCTTTTTTTTTGTTTGTTTGTTTTTTGGGCCGCCCAAGGGGGGGGGTTTAAACCCCCTAACCCCCCCCCCCCCCCGTAGATCCGCGCCTGTTTAATCTTGTGGTTATCTTGTGGTTTCCAAACCACAAGATAACCAAAAAATACTTGTAAGATTTTCTTTTTTTACCGTCTGAATTGGCTTTCACCGTGTGAATGCGGCTAATAACAATAAACACAATTACAATAATGATGAGGATTATTATTATCATCATCATAATGATTATTATTATTAATATTATAATTGTTATCATTATTATTATTACTATTATTATCATCATTATGACTTATTAAGTAAGCAAATATCATTCCCCAAAACCTGGGGGGGGGATGATTGTACATGCCATCCCCCCCCCCCCCCCCCCCCCCCCCACCTTGTGAGGTGGGGGGATGCATCCCCCTCATCCCCCCGTTGTCTACGCCCCTGCATATTGTAAAAGATCTGTGGATATTTGGGGGTCATGCGTTCCGAAGCTATTTACGAACTGGCTTATTGTGGCGTGGTGCTCAAATGAGGTATGCCAGTGTCAATGCTATGGCATGAGAGGGAATCTTTTAAAATGTCCTCACCTCTGTAGATTCGTAGAGGTTTATTCACCGTCACAGCAGAGTGCAATCAAATGTTTTAGACACTAAATATTATTACATTTTCGGTTGATTTGACCCCTCGTATTTCAGTATTTGCCTCAAACTGTTCGTGAATCCCGGAGCGGGTGAATGCGGTCACATGTTGTCACATCTTCTCGAACTTTCACTGGTGTATTTTCTCTAATTTTACGCTTTTGTTTCGACAAGGGAGAATACCCCTTTCACTCGACGATTCCTTGTACATGTAGTATCAAATTATTATGGCGACTTACTCGAACCCAACTATTGACGTTTGTGCAAAGTTCATTAAAAGATCATTGAAATGAATATGAATGTCAACTAGGTGTCCGTTGGGCAAAGAAAAGATAAAATTTGACTGATGTAATTTGCTATAACAGTCTGATGTGGATGGATATCATACGGAAAGAGCATCGCTTTTGTCATGTCCCAAGCATCTATTAGAGCTATCCTCGGGTCTGTTCCAAACACCTCCCTCATCGCCTGGTCTATTCTCCACATCCACCATTCACTATTAGCTGCGATATGACGAACTGCACCGTATTCCCTCGCTGTCAGAGATTTTATAATGACCACAGCGTTTGGAACCCTCTCGAAAAGCCGGTCTACTGCGCCCTTTACGGAGCGCATACGGGCTTCGTAAAACTCTAAATTGTGGTACGTAAAATGCGCACCGATCGTTAAGAGCAGTACGAACCGTTTTGTTGACTCCTGAATTGCATCGATACGCGTTGTGGCATCCATGATGTTTGATCGGTTAAACCAATTAGATCCGCCTATTGGGAATCCGTGAAAGTTGTAGCGGATTTCAATTCGGTTAATGTCGTTGATGAACCATAGAGGTCCGCTTCGGTTCTCGGATTCGTGCAAGAATCCGGATCGCTCGCTCGTTATTTGATCCTGTAGCATCTCTTTTAGCAACGTGTACATCTGACGTGCTGCTGAATCTCCGATGATCTGAAGATCCGTGTTCGCTAGACAGGATGACATGTTACCGGGTAGCCAGTGTCTCCGGATCCGACATTGAAGCGAATACCAGGTATCCTGATAGAAGTATCCGGAAGGGTGCGGTTGACCGATATGCTGACCGGGTTGACATGGTGGTAGAGTGAGGTTCTGCCACGGATACTCGAAGGAATTCGGATTGTACACGCCAGCTGAAATACAACGAGATCGAATAAATTCATTATTCTGGATTAAGTCTCTTAAATATATTCCTGTGAATGAAATACAATGAGGCACGAAAGCTTCGGTAGAGCAGTGTTCTCGCAATCCGGTAACCCGGGTTCGAAACCGAGTCGATGCGCTAGTGCCCTTTTGTAAGGCATTAATCCTCTTTACCAGGTCCCTCGGAGAGGACGTAAAGCCGTCGGTCGTCTGGTTGCTTACCAACAAGCATTTATGCTTTCTTAGCAGTCAGGTAAAATAACCACCACCAACACCAGTTAAAAGACTTTATTGTAGAGACGAAATCTGGGAGGAGTTCTATCCCCTTCTCACTTTGAATCATTTCCCTGGTACTTCTGTTTTTCTCTCTTATTTTTTCTTTTTGTATTTACCATTCGATCGGGGGTACGTGCCCCAGTGGCCCCGCCCCTTGTAGCTACTCTAATATACTGTACAGAAAAAGTGACATTGTTAGTTACCTGAAGATGGTTCAAGTTCAACTCTGATGTTTAACGGTACTCCCCCATTCTCTATACGTACTCTGTATCTGTGAAGGGAGGGAAACAGGGATGGTTGGCAGAAAAGTGATCAATACGATCATGAATCCTATCACGACAATTACCTCGTGGAACCCGTTTCACAATGTCTTTTTCAATGACATATGACAACAATAAATGACAAATCTGATGATAACTAATCAGAAGCAAGGATTTCAGTAGCTTATAACAAAAACTGTCATTTGTCCCTGATGACAAGTTTTGTGAAACACCCTCCAGCACAATCACCCCCCCGGAAAATTACCCCCAAGGACACCCCCCCCCCCCCCCCCCCCCCTCCGTGGACAATTACCCGTAGCACAATTGCAAAAACAGCATATCACAAATATCACACATGGGGTGATTGTCCTAGAGTGTAATTCCGGAGGGTCTTTGTCCTCGATGGGTAGTTGACCTAGGGGGAAATTTTCCGGGGGTGCATGGTTGTCATTGGGGGTAATTTCCTGGGGGAGGAGGGGGGGGGGGGTAATTGTCCTAGAACCGGTGGCTGCTTGCAGGTAAAATTAGAGATATGCATCTAGACCAACAGGACCATTTTGAGCCTGTACACCAAATGTAGGCCTACCCTTATACCAAATAGACCTCTAAACATCGAAAGTAGACCTACCATTAAACCACTTCTAGCCGAAATGGACCACTAGACCAACTATACCGCTAGATTAACACTAGACTATACGTATAGTATGAACTTAGTTCCCTAAGTTCCACATAATACGATTGCTACTGTAATGTTAATTTTCCATAATTATGTAATTGCATGTTTAATATAATCTATAATTTATAATCTTTTTTTTAATGTTGTGTTTCAAATCAATTGAATTAAACTGATTTTCTAAAAATTGCCTTTGTGGGATTAACTGCATACTGTACCTGTTTAGTGCATTTTTTCTTGATTGATGTCCAATCATTACCGCAAGAAGTTGAGATGTAGATGGCTCATCGCTCTGAGACCACCTCCAGTCCCCGCATGATAGCCCTGGTGTGCTGGGTGCTTGGCAATACCAAGGCATTCTACCGTCAGGGTGAGACATGTTACACAGTGGTCCATACTGCCAACAAACGAGAAATGTTTTAACTATTATGCCAAGCATTTCTTAGTGTGATCAAGAACTTAAACTAATGACCATTTTAAGAACCTCAACCCCGGGAACTGACCACCGGGAACTGAGCCCCAGGAACTGAACCAAAGTTGACTTGTTTTTATTTAAGTCCCTCGATGTCAAGCTGCCCCAATACAACTAGGTTACTTTCTACATCCAATAGACTTTCAACTCCCGGCGATGATCGTGAATTAAAGATTGGAAATACAATCTCGAAATGTCACATGGTTCCGTTTTTGTTATTTCTCTATTTATTTATTTATTTATTTATTTATTTATTTATTCATTCATTCATTTATTTATTTATTTATTCATTCATTCATTTTTTTAATTTTTTTTTTTATTCATTTTTTTTTTGGGGGGGGGGGGGGGGGGGGATGTTTAAGCGTTTTATATTGCACTTTTTCTGTGAATACTTAATTGAAACGAGTCAAGTTTAAATGATTTTCTTTTTAATAAGGCCCAATAAGCCTACATATTCGAAAACAAACTGTGAGACAACAAACAAATAATTGAAGCGACATGGGTTAAAAGATTACGTACTTGTGGTGGGAAAATGTTGCACTTAGTTGTGGCAGCGTTATCCCCGTTTACAAAACGCCCGATATAAACCATCTTGGCCGGATTGGCGACTATCTCCCGGAGAACCGCTAAAGCTTCCCCTGTTAGAACCAACACCACTTCGATTGTAGTTACTCCGGGCCAGCGAACAGTGAACCAAGCCTCGTACCAACCATTCCCCATATCCTTCACCTCACCGTCCGTACTCTGCCCCGCTCTCTCCCCCAAGCTGAACATCTTAGCACGGATGGAATCGCCACCCGTGGTTTTAGGCCCGTTGAGATCCGTCCGGGTCTCGATCAAAACAACGATCCGGTCTCCGATTGAGTAAACCGGTTTTGGATCTTGAATGAAGAACCGAGAGTAATGCCCGCTAGTCATGTTCTCGTTGTTTATAACTGCTTGGGCGTGGACTTGGTTTGGTGTTGGTTGAGGTGGTCGTAGAGTGCGCCACTCCTTTTGCTTCATGGGGGGATGTCTAACTTTGGGGACCGTAACATAATTTACCGTCGGTACCCTTTGAGCTGATACGTTTGTTAACGAGAGACTGTCTGAGAGGATCATAATCTAGAGAAATATATAAATAGAGAAATATATAAATAGAGAAATGGATGAAAGATTGCATGAACAAAGAACAACGTATCAGACTTTAATAGCACCTATGCTTTTTCCAACACGTTATAAACACCCGCAATAAGCGAGATCGTAATTAGGATTTGCGCATGGGCAGATAAAGGTCATTCGTTCCCAAATTGTAATACCATTGAGATGAATACTGGTTTCGCGCTCACGAGAGCTATGTAATCAGTATTCATTTATGCACCGACAGTACATTTATCTGATACACAGGTGGAAGTATTCTTCTCAAGAGGTAAACAAAAGGTATTCATGAAGCACCTCCATCACTTCGGCAGTGATTATTCTAAAATGCACAAATGGTACGTATCCATCGTGTAAAAGGTCTGTGGATATTTTTGGGTTATGCATTCCGAAGCTATTTACAAACTGGCTAATTATAAAAGTATCCAATATGTGGAATGACAAGCCAGGATTAAGAACAGATTACATATATACTATTTGGTTAATTTTAATTTCAATTTAATGATTTATTAATCTTCAATCAATACATTTCGTTCAAAAATAATTTCACGTATAGCATCCAAAGCTGTAACGTTATTTTTACAAGACATTGTAAAAATAAATTAAAAACAAATAGGCCTTATAGGAGATACAGGCGAGTTTACATATTTTGTTTTGCCGGGATTCGAATTTACAATAGTGTAGTTACCATGTTGTAATTTAGGCCAGTAATAAATTTCCAGATCATTATGCATGGATGTATTACACAAAAACATTACATAAATCATGGAGCTCGTAAACATCAGCCGGCTTTGGTGGAAAACAAGAACTGATGCTAGACACTACAAAAAGAGAGTGGCTTCAAGTGTACCTCCGCACGCCCTCGATGGTGTCAGGTGGTGGTTCAAC